>NC_143563.1:113624700-113926800 GCF_054136105.1 Typopeltis vanoorti | reverse complement strand
GATGCCAAGAAATTATATTCTTGGTTTAATCCTTTATCCCAGTGCAAGCAAACATAGTTTGCACGTGAAGTATCTTCACGACTGGGCTACTTGTATATAGAAGCTAATGACTTCACATTGATTGTCTTAGCATTTCATAATGCAAAGCACAACTTCTTTTAGATGTGTATAATGCTATGCATTATGAAAGGGCAACTCCCCAGACCAGTTTAGACCTTTACTTAGGTCTGTAAAAGTGCAGGGATCTTCAAGTGATCTACAAGATCACTCTGAATGACCCTAAAGGATCACTACTAAACTCATCACTCCTGACCTGAATGATTCCAAGACAGGAAACTCAGCAGTGGCTCCTATTTCAAAAACTCATCACTGAGCCGAGCCTCTCTACTCCCCAGGAATTAACCATTCCAAAGATGAACATTATTAAATGTCATCAGTTGGAGCCTTCTACATTACTTAAACCAAAATTGAAATAATGTTGAAATCATATATTTCCTATATATAAGTAATGAAACAGTGTATCACCTTATTATTAAAATACAAAGAAAGATGTTGACAGTGTTTTCACTTGGTGAGACTATAAATTAAAGATACCAAGAAATTATATTCTTGGTTTAATCCTTTATTCAAGTGTAATCAATATCTTCATGACCTCACATTGATTGCCTTAGTATCCCATAATGCAAAGCACACCACCTTTTGGATGTGTATAATGCATACATAGCATCGTACACAGGTAGTGGCCCTTCCCACAATGCATAGCATCATACATGTCCATAAAAAGGGGGGGGGTGCTTTGCATTACAGGATACTAAGGTGATCACTATGAAGTCATTAGCCACTATATATAAGTAGCCCAGTCATGATGATACTTCACGTGCAAACTATGTTAGCTTACATTTAGATAAAGGATTAAACCAAGAACATAGTTTCTTGGCATCTTAATATATAGTCTAACCAAGTGAAAAAAACTTTCAAAAACATCCAGATTTATGTAGTTAACTTTAACCTTAAAAAAATAATAATAAAATAAGTATCTGAACATATACCTTATTTTATATTTTTAAAATGGCGATGACAAAGTTACGCATGCTTATATAGGATTAGTAAAAACTTTTACGCTTCATTTTATAAAAAATGCAAACATGATAAAAAAGTGATTACAATATTTTACAAAGTGATTATCTGGTTTTTTTGATTCACTTCATCAATTTGGAATGCATCAAAGTTTAATGCATTCACCTATTAAAAAACTACAATACACCATAGTACAGTAGTTATCATCCATCTATAACCGGACCTTCAGAGGTTCCACTTAGCTGTGGAATCTCTGAAGCATCAAAAGAAGCAAAATGATCACTTGTTACTGTCTTAATTTGTGCTAATAGCAGTTTTAAAAAAAATTGCAATTGAATCTGTTGACTTTTTTTTAGTGAAACTGGTTTCAGTTTTTTGTGTGAGACAGCCTTCACATTCACAATTAAAAATGGTAATTAATGAGATCAACTTACACAGACATTAAACGATTAAGCGAACTGTATTCTCCAATTAGCATAATGCAGGTTTATATCCCACACTGCAACATGCATGTTTGTGATTATCTTTAAGATGGCAGATGATTTTCATCACATAGTGATGAAAATCAGACCACATGAGACCACAATAATAACAATAAGAACAATAATTAAGCATAAAAAGAGGCAAGAACAGAACCCAAACATTTGAAGTTGGGAGATTTTAGACAAGGATGCCCTTCTTTCTGCAATATTCTTTGGAATATATATGAATGAAATGATCAAAGAATGGTAGTTAACCAACAAAGAAGGAATTCAAATAGAAAATAATTTTTATAAATTATCTTAGATACCTTACTCTTTGCAGATGACCAAGTAATAACTGGAACAACTGAGGACAATCTACAAAAAGCTATATATAAACCAAATTTAATAATAAAACAATATGTCAATCTCTCAAACAAACAAACAAACAAACAAAAAAAAACAACAACTAAAAGTATGGTATTCAAAGGAAAAATACGAAGGTAGCATGATTTTTTCTCCTAGAAACTCGGGTTTTTCATTTAAAATAAAGAGCCAATAGGCTTCATTTCGGTGATGTAAACATTATTTAAATTAAGGGGATATTAAATCCCATATTGTTTTAAAGCCGAATAAGAAACTCAAAGATTGGAATCAAAGAGTTTCATGTCGAATATAGTAACTATAAAAGTATCGGTGACTACTAGCGTAAGCTAAAGCACATAGTTCAAAGTACGTAGTACAAACTAGGGCAACTCGTAGCAAAGGTCAAAAAGGTGCACCCATAATTTATTTAAAATAAAGAGCCAATAGGCTTCATTTTGGATTCCGATCACTGAGTTTCTTATTCGGTTTTTCATCCTGCGTACAAACAAGTTGGACATGAGAACACACACAATTTACAGACAAAAATAATTTTTGCAGTGGTAGTGAGTGGCAGATGGTTTTGTGTGTTGATGGTAGTAGTGCTGGAGGATTAAGTAGGAAAGACTGTGAAATGTGAGTAGCAGGTGCTCTCCCATGATGAGCACTTGGACTTCCTGAGGTGTAATGTAATAATAATCATAGCAATAATAATAAATGCCAATCTGAACTAAAATAGTGATATACAATAAAATAATTGAACAAGTCAACGATTTTAATTATTTGTCTATAAATTATCATATTTTTCCATGTATAAGACGAACCCTACTTTTTTGAACACAAAATTAAGAAATCAATATTTTAAACATCTCCACTGTATAATCATACACTCAGTGGGAGGAGGTCCAAACTATCTCTCTGAAGCTTTATTTCCTTGTTCTTTTGCATAACTGATGACTTTTAACTTGAATTTTGAAGAATATGACAATTATTTTTTATTTTTGGACATTCTGCCAATGAGTTGCAGACATGAATGCTTTCAGAACTCTGATTGGTTTATTCAGAATCAGCTATTAATGACATTAATTGACAGAGTTAATAAAGGCTAGTGATTGGCGGAAGCCTGTTCACAGAGACAAGGTACCATCAGTTTCGCCATGGCTACTGTGGATCTCTTAATGGTTAGGCTGGGCTAACCAATATTCACCCTATCATATCTCTCATATCTAAAGATTAAGCATGCGATACAGAGCAAAAGGGCATTGTGGAGGCAGCATAAGAGAAGTGGAAATAACCAATTCCATGAGATCTACAAAGACCAGGCAAGGAGGGTGACTTGGTTGGTGAGGATAGCTAAAGAGAGGTATGAACAGCAGTTAGCTAATGAAGCCAAAAAGAATCCTAAAGAGTTCTTTCGATATGTAGCCAGCAAAAGAAAGAATGATTATTGAAAGATGACATTGATAGGAGAAAATAGTATAAAGACAGCTGTTGCAGAATGTAAAGATACTTAAAGAGCAGTTCATAAAGGTCTTTCAATCTTGTGAATGTGACTTCATGGAGAGAGATTGAGAGCAGTTGATGATGGGGGAGGAGAGACTAACTGTAAGTGAGGTGTATGGGGAGTTGAGTAAACTAGATGTTAATAAGGCTGTGGGACTTGATAATATATCACCATTTATTCTGAAGGAATGTGTGAGGGAGTTGACACCTGCCTTGACAAAGAAGGTGATCGAACTCAAGCATCAAACTATAGGCCTATCTGCGTGTCAGGTGTTGTGGTTAAGTTGTTGGAGAAGCTTGTGAGAACTAGGATTCAGAGTTGGGTTGACAATAATGATATTATCTTTGATGGACAGCATGGATTTGCTAAAGGAAGGTCATGTTTTAGTAATCTACTTACTTATTACAATAAAGTGACTGCTTCCTTGGACATAGGAGGATACACAGTAATATACTTACATTTTGCAAAGGCTTTTGAAAGAGTACCACATGATAAATTGATAGTCAAACTAGAGCAGATGGGGTTGGATATTAGATTAAGGCACTGGATTGGAGATTGGCTATCTGATAGGTATCAACAAGTTGTGTATAGGGGAGCAATATCGAGGAAAAGAAAAGTCACTAGTGGAGTGCCTCAGGGGTCTGTTTTAGGACCAATACTGTTTAACTTGTATATTAATGATATTGGTGAAGATTTGGATGGAGATTTTCAGTTGCTTGCAGATGATGCAA
Source organism: Typopeltis vanoorti (assembly GCF_054136105.1). Taxonomy (NCBI): domain Eukaryota; kingdom Metazoa; phylum Arthropoda; class Arachnida; order Uropygi; family Thelyphonidae; genus Typopeltis; species Typopeltis vanoorti. Next base: position 113,922,664 of record NC_143563.1, on the reverse strand, counting down.
AGTTGGGACGAACCATGAAGATTAATGAAGATGTTGTGGCCTTATAAGAAGACTTGAATAAATTGAGTGATTGGGCACGAAAATGGGGATGTGGGTTCAATGTTGCAAAATGTAAGGTTTTCAAATTTGGAAAACAAAGATGGGATGCAGAATTTATGCTTGGTGAGAATATATTGTTGGCGGTAGAGGAAATAAGAGATCTGGGGGAGTGATAGTGGATAAGGATCTGAAATTTAGGAGACACATAGCCAAAATTGTGAAGATAACACAAAGGCTTCTGGGAATGATGCAGAGGACACTGACTTGTAGAAGCAGGGAGATTCTTGTTCCATTGTATAACGCTTTGATTAGGCCACACATGGGCTATTGTGCCCAGATTTGGTCACCTGGTTTTCAGAAGGACGAAGAGATGTTGGAAAGGGTCCAAAGGCGACTGACTAAGGTAGTTTCTGACCTCTGGAATGTCTAGTATGAGGAAAGATTGAGAAGATGTAATTTGCAGAGTCTGGTGGACAGTAGGAAGTGGGGAGATATGATAGAGAGCTACAAGTTGGTAAGGGGTTATAGGATCAACGCTGGAGAAGTTCTACAGAAAATAGTGGGAGATCAGGGGAGAAGCAGAGGTCATCCCTGGAAACTGTATAAAGAGGGTGTGAGTAGGGAAGTGAGAGGCAGGTTTTTTCGTGCAGAGTTGTAAATGATTGGAATGTTCTGCCTGAGAGTGTTGTGTCTGCAAGTCGTTTGAATGTGTTCAAGGCATGGTATGATGAGCTGTTTGTGTGTGATAAAAGGACCTCCAAGATGAGTCTTTGACTCAATGAGGTCTTGGGATAATAATAATAGTATCTCGCTTTTAAACTCACTCACTGCACTAAAAAAGCCTCTGGCAAACTCATTCCCTCATTCATCTGCTCCACGAAAAAACAAACTAACAAATAAATAAAACTAGTCTGCCTTTGTTAACCACATTCTTACACAACTTCCAGGAGTAACCAGGTTGTTCTCTTCTCTCATGTACTAACTTTAGCTTTAGGTTTTTTAAATCACACTCCCACACCAAGAGGCACAAGGTCTATAGCAAATAAATGCCATGTATGAAATGGGATGAAGGGCAAAATAATCAACTGGTATTCCTGAGATAGATGGAATGAAAGATGACTGGAAGAATCTGGTTTGTTGAGTCAGCAGTTCAACTGTAAAAGGATGTTGGGCAGCTATTGCTCATGTTGTTGTAGAGTTAGCAGAAATAGTGGCATAACAGTTGCTAGTTCTGCTGAGCAATGCTCATGGAAATATAAGTAACATTATAAAAAAATCTAACCATCTTTGAGAAAATAGTCGAAAAAAGAGAGAGTCAGTGAGAGACGAGTTATTTAACAATCAAACTGAGCAACGTGAAGAATTTTTTGGAGAGGTTTTAGGCACACCAGCACCTCTCAAATGTGAGAGCACTGTTCCCAGGAAGGGCAGATTTGGGATTTGCATAGAGTAAATAACTAGATAGTTAAAAAATAATGTCTTGAGTGAAAGAGGATGCCATAGAAGTAATGTGATTATGCCAGGAATGGCTAGGATTAAGTTAATCTAAGAAGACAAATCTGATCTGATCTTAACTGTTAAGTTGAGCAGTATCAAATGTAAGAGAGAGAAGCACTATGATAAGGCATAGGTGTCAAACTCATTTGGCTTTACAGGCTGGATTGAAGCATAAACTAGATCTTGCTGGCCAGATAAGAACAATTATTCCTAAATACCCTATTCATAATATTGATGCATAACAATTTGACAAAAAAAAAAGTTTAAAACTCTTTAGCAGCAAGAATTTGTTTACTGCAAATCAAGCAGATCAGATTATTATCCAGTTCGACAAAAATATATAAATCTGTCCATTTTTTTTGAATATTCTACATTCAATATCAACTTTCTTTGCTTTAGCATAACGAGGTTAGGTAGATATAAAATATTTACATAAAATAATTTTTAAACCTAAAATTATCTTTAGCGAAAACTATCACTATTATTGACATGTTTATATATATATACAACATCACCATCCAGCGCAAGTTGGGTATTATATCAACTGTAGCGAATCATGCAAGATCTGTACTGTCAGATGAAGAAGAACTAAAAAAAAGAACTACAACATCTTAAATGGACCTTTAAAAGCAATGGCTACTCTTTAAAAAGTATTAACAAACAATTATTCCACCGTCAACGTAGCAATGTAGAGACACAGGACGACTCCAACGGTTATATCTCCTTGCCATATATCAGCACACTATCCAAAAAACTGAGTAGAATCTTAAAGAAGTTTAACATACAAACGTGCTTCTCAACTCTTCCAAAAATAAGATCAAGTTTCAGCAATTACAAACCAACTCACAACCTTCTATAATTCCCAGGTGTATTCAAAATCACATGTGAGTGTGGAAAACCTTACTATGGCCAAACAGAGAAATCTATTCTCCTACGTCTCAAGGAACACCAGAGAGAGACATTGCTTACAAGAGAACCAGGGCTACTGCCCTATCAGGCCATGTCCTGTTTTCAATAAACACAAATAACGAAAGCCGGCAACATGAAGTAAATTGGACAACAACTTCAAACCTGCACATTTGCCACGAGTTAGAATGCCGCATTGTTGAGTCAAAAGAAATTACCTTGGACCCTCTTCATTTGAACAATAATCTCAGCTATAATTTGCCTGACTCTTTCAGATCTACTATCAGATACTGGAGATCTCGCGGAACAACACACACAGGTGTACAACAATAGAACTTTAACACGGACTATAGCTCAAGTTCATAATAACTGTAATTTACAGTCGAATTTATAGCTTTAGAGTGTCTCCGTGTTTTTTTTTTTCAGTGTCTTTTAATAGCTTTCTATTTTCTTAATGCCCGATGAAACATGTTGCGTATCAAATAAATCTCAATTTGTTAAAATTCTCAGATTTTTATTCAGTTTATATAAAAAAATGAACATATCCCAACTCCGAGTTAATATTAGTAGTCATATATATATATATATATATATACACACGAGGTGTGGCTATTAAATAACGATACTGGTTGCAAAAATGTGGTTTATTATTACAATTGTACAAGTTAATTTTTATCCCCTTTAACATACTCCCCTCCACTATCTATACACCGTTGCATACTAATTTCCCATTGTGGAAGCAGTGCTGCAAGTCATCAGGGGTTATTTGCTTCAGTAATGCTGCAGTTTTCTCCTTTACCTCATCCACTGACTGAAAATGAGTGCTCTTCAATGTGGATTTGAAATTTGGAAAAAGGTAAAAGTCACATGGAGCTAAGTCTGGTGAGTAAGGTGGATGGTCCAACACTGGGATCTTCTTATCAGTCAGATACTGGTTTACAGACAGTGCACTGTGAGCCGGAGCATTCCTGATGGAGAATCCAAGCATTGTTCTTCAACAGATCGAGTCTCTTCTTCCTCACTCGTTCTCTCAGCTTGGCCAGAATCTCAAGGTAATAATGTTGGTTAACTGTTTGACTGCATTGAAGGGCACCCACTTTCAGTCAGTGGATGAGGTAAAGGAGAAAACGGCAGCGCTACTGAAGCAGATAACACCTGATGACTTACAGCACTGCTTCCAACAATGGAAAATTCGTATGCAATGGTGCATAGATAAAGGATGGGAGTATGCTGAAGGGGATAACAATTAAGTTGCACAATTATAATAATAAACCACATTTTTGAAACCAGTCTGATGATTTAATAGCCACACCTCGTGTGTGTGTGTATATATATATATATATATATATTTAATAAATTTTTTACCTTGGGGATACTGAATGTGAAGGGTACAGTATTTTCAGGGAGGATAGAGAAGATAGAACAGGAGGAGGAGTACTGTTGATGATAGCTGATGTGTTGCAGCCAAAGAAAGTAGTATATCATGATGATAGACATGTGAATGAGAGTTCATTTGAGGCAGTCTGGTGCGAAATAGTGACCAACGCAACCAAATATACAGTTGGATGCTGCTATAGGCCAGGGAGTACGGGGGAAGATATTGAATTCATGCATCAGCAACTTAGTGCAATGAGTGAAGGCTTGGTGATTATTATGGGCGATTTTAATTATGGTGATATCAATTGGAAGGAGGAAATATCACGTAGCAAAAAGGAAATGGAGTTCATACATCTTCTACGAGATAATTACTTGAAACAGCACGTAACTGAAGGGACACGTGGTGTGAGAGTGTTGGACCTGGTTATTGGTTCAGAGGTTATATGCATAAGTAAGGTGTCCTCGTTACCTCCAGTTGGTGAAAGCGATCATGTGGTATTGACTTGGGAGGTTGCAAAATCTGTGGATTTTTCTATTAAGAAGGGGTATGTACGGAACTACAGGTTAGGCAATTATAACAAGCTTCGGAGTGAGCTTGCAGCCATCCCATGGCAAAACATATTGCAAGGGAAAGATGTTAGCAGTGCTTGGGATAAAATCAGCGGGTATCTGAGGAAAGCAATATCAGATTGTGTCCCTATGGTCAGGAGGTCAAACAAGGCAGGCATTAGATGGATGAGCAGTAGTATCAAGCTTGAACTGCAAAAAAAGAAAATGTTATGGAGAATTTACAAGGAGAAGGGCGATCAGGACACCCATGAGCAGTACAAGGCTCAAGCTAGGAAGGTTACCAGCATAGTAAGAAAAGCTAAATCAGATTATGAGAAGACCTTAGCCAAAGAGATCAAGGGTAATCCCAAAGAGTTCTTCCGCTATGTGGCAAGTAAGAGGAAGAATGACTTCGGAAGGATAACCTTAGTGGGTGCTGATGGTATTGAGGCGACAAAATCAGATGTAATAGTCGAGTTACTGTGTGATCACTTCTCAAAAGTCTATCACCCAAGTGAGGATATCTCTATACCTATAGCAATACCTAATGTGAGAATTGAAGCTAAAGAATCAGAGGTATTAAATATATTGCAAAACTTAAATGCAAACACTGCGGTAGGCTTAGATGGAATATCAGCTCGGGTGTTGCGTGAATGTGCAAATGAATTGTCAACCCCTCTTACCTGGATATTTAATTTAAGTTTGAACTCTGGTATGGTCCCTAGGGAGTGGAAGTTAGGCAAAGTGGTTCCTTTGCATAAGGGTGGCTCTAAAACTGCAGTATTGAATTACAGACCAATCACCATCTCAGGAGTAGTGGTAAAAGTATTGGAAAAATTGGTTAAAGACAAAATTCAAGAATGGGTGGATCAGGATATGATACTCTATAGAGGCCAACATGGTTTTGTTAAAGGTAGATCCTGCCTTAGCAATCTATTAACTATTCATAATAGAATAACATCCGAGTTGGACAAAGGAACTGGCTACACAGTGGTACTTCTGGATTTTGCTAAGGCTTTTGACAGGATACCCCATAGAACACTGTTACGCAAATTGGAGCAGATGGGAATGGATATTAAATTGGTGATATGGATAGGAGAATGGCTCAGGGAGAGATACCATAAGGTGGTGTATGGAGGAGCCGAGTCCAGAATGAGGCAGGTGACCAGTGGTGTACCTCAGGGCTCTGTGCTTGGGCCAATGTTGTTTAATTTGTATATAAATGATATAGGAAACGGCTTAAAGGGAGATATTCAGTTGTTTGCTGATGATGCAAAGTTGTGTAGTGCAATAAAAAATCAAGCTGATGTTGAAAGTTTGCAGGAGGATTTAAATAAGCTGGTAAAATGGGCAAAAGAAAATGGATGTCAGTTCAATGTGGAAAAGTGTAAAGTCATGCATTTTGGGATTAAAAGATTACCAGCTGTGTACTACATCGATGGAAAGGTACTCCAAGAGATTGATGAGGCTAGGGACTTAGGGGTATTGGTAGATAGGGAGATGAAGTTCAGAGGACACATTGCTAAGGTGTCCAAGATTGCACATAGGATTACTTGGTTGTTGAGGAACACACTGACATCTAGAGATAAAGAGGTTATTATTCCCCTTTATAAAGCATTGATACTTCCACATTTGGATTACTGTGCTCAGGTCTGGTCACCTGGATTCCTTGGAGATCAGGAGGCTGTGGAGAGGGTTCAGAGAAGAGTGACCAAGTTGGTGAGTGATATAAAAAATACTCCCTACATTGATAGATTGAGAGCTTGTGGATTGCAGAGATTGGTTGATAGGCGAAGAAGAGGGGATATGATAGAAACATTCAAATTACTAAAAGGTTTTTATAGGATTGATGCAGGGGAAATGTTTCAGCTGTGTGATAGTGATGGAAGAACAAGAGGTCATCTCTGGAAATTAAAGAAGAGTGTGGTTAACAAAGGTGTCAGAACAAGGTTTTTTGCCTGGAGGGTGGTGAATGAGTGGAATTCATTGCCTGACTTAGTTGTGAGCTCTTCGTCTGTAAATGAATTCAAGAAGAGATATGACAGATATTGTTTTGCTAGTTATGGTCTCCCGCGATGAGTCTACTGACTCCATGGAGATACCTGTAATAATAATAATAATAATAATTGTATATTAGGATAACCAAGTTATTTTATAAACTTGGTCATTTTAACTCTTAATCCCAAGTATGCAAACAATTAAGTTTGTGCCTGAAACAAAGTTCAAGTCTAAAGATGATACAACACCAGAGCAACTCATTGTAAAGGTGGGTAAAGCTCTGATCACTATTCTTAGTATTTTCCCATAATGTAAAGCACATCTCACTAGAAGATGTATACTGCAATGCATTATGGATGGGATCACTACCCAGACTGGTTTCAACCTTTTTTGAGGTCTCCTCAGTGAGTAGCTAGACCCTAAACATCAAGATTATAGTAATACGGAGCCTTATCAACTTTACCTATAGAAGTTGCAACATATATATATATATATGTGAAAAGTTTTTTACCTTGGGGATAATATATATTAAGGATACCAAGTAATTTTATAAACTTGGTTTTTTTACTCCTTCTCCCAAGTAAGCAAAACAGTTAAGTTTGCGCCTGAACGTAGTTCAAGTCTAAAGGTAGTGCAACACCAGGGCAACTTGTTGTAAAGGTGGGTAAAGATCTGATCACTATTCTTAGTATTTCCCATAATGTAAAACACATCTCACTAAGAGATGTGTTTATAAAATTACTTGGAATCCTTAATATATATATATATATATATATATATATACACACACACACACACACACACACACACCTACTTATATACTTAGTTTAATGCAGCTTTGTTAGCATGTTTGTTCAACAGCATAAACATAGCTCTGCAGCAAAAGATTAAGCCTTAAACAGTTTATCTTTAATCCTTAACCATTAAGGATTAAAGATAAACTGTTTTATAAGATCTAAGTATATTATCAACCGAATAATTTAAAATAAAAAAATAATAATAATAAAATCATTTTTTTTATAAAATTGAGCCACGGACTGGATTGAACATTACAGTGGGCCAGATCCCAGGTTTTGAGCTGAGTGAGAACAGGTCATTTATGTATATATGGAAGAGGGTGGGGGTAACAGAGTCCTGAAGAACACCTGCATTATTAGAAAAATCTGACAAAAGAGAATACCTTCCACCTTTACATGTAGTGAACTACCTTAGAGAAAACTGATAATATAATCTACTCTATAAAAAACAAATTTAGTAATGTATGTTTCTATCATACTTCTCTTTTCTGCAGATCAATTAAATTTTAACTCACAAGCTTTCTGTCTATCCTTATAGAGAAAATTCCGCAGAACAGTCACTATTTTGGTCACTCATCACTAGATCCTCTCACTTCCACATATCCCCCCCCCCCCCATTAAATACATTAGGTGATATATAGTGTCAAATATAACAAAGATACAGAGACATATTGCCAGCCACAGACGATTTCACGAGTTATCAATGTGATCAAAACACTGTTCTGTGGTGCTGTGCATTGTTCAGTGATGCTAATACATCATCAGAATAAAGTCCTCTGGTAGTTATGAATTAGCTACCATTAACTTTTTATTCATTTTGAAAGTTAAGGGTTAGTGGCCTTACAGTAACATAAAATCTTTAAAAAAAATACAACTGATATAAGTCTGAAAGCAAGAATCAACTTCTGATGTCCAAAGTTATTCATAAAAAAAAAATGAAGCAACCAAAGAGAACTAGACTTTCCACATACCATGCTAAACAAAACTTTTACCTTTATATTTTCTTTCAGTAATTATCTAAGTATATTATTTGTATTTATTTTGAATTTAAAGGTTATTTATTTATTTTTGCAATTTAGAGCTAAAATGTTGGCAAAATATATGTGAAACTAGGGTTGTTGCACTAAGTTAAAAATCTGAAAAGAAATGTTTTATTAGCTTCAGCTAGTTGACTTTATTCATCTCCCTTAGTCTCACATGAATTAAAAAGGTTCGAAGCCAAATAAACTGGGAGGAGACCACATCATCTTGAAGGAATGTAGAAAATCGACTGGCATTTCTGACCTAATGTCCAATCCTCACCTGCACGTAGTGTGCTCTGTTAGTAGGCATCCACTCCTTCTGAATGAATGAGATAAATGATATTCGACCAGAAATGCACAAAAATGATTACTATTACACAGATATCTCCACAAAAGTCAGAAGACTCATCGAGGGAGACTCTATAATGACACACTAGACATTGTTCACACAATGTCTAGTGTGTCATTGTGTGAACAATGCCTCTGCTTAAATCAATACCTCTGCTTAAACTCATTCAAAGATGAAGCACTTACAACCAAATCTGTCAACACATACATCCATTTCACCACCCTCCAAGCAAAATATCTAGTCCTAACCTTATTAACCACACTCTTACACAATTTTCAGGGGTGACTCTTTGTTCTCTTCTCTTCTGCACTGTACCAAAAAAAAAAAGAAAAAAAAATCATCAGTGTCAATGCCATAAAATCCCTATCAGCTAGCTTATGGAGGCCACAGACCTTCAATATATTCTCATAGGAAGCATTCCACAGATCAGCCACAATCTTTGTTGCTTGCCTCTGAATACTACCACTTCTTCATTACTAAGGAATCCAGATGACCTGATGTGGCCTTATTAACGCCTTATAAAGTGGGACAATAACTTCCCTATCCATGCTTCAGTGCATTTTCGAACAGCAATGTAATCTGAAGTACAGTTTTGGTCATCTATGCAATATGCCCTCTAAACTTCAATACCCTTTCCACAATCATCCTCAAGTCTCTGGTTTTTTTGTTCAGTTCCATCAATACAGTACACACCATGTGATCTCATCCTCTCAAACTACATCATCTTACACTTGCCTTTACCTTTGGCCATACTGCCAACTTATTTAAGTCATCTGCAAGATCTTTACATCACCTTCACTGATTATGGCTCTTCCAAATTTTGGATCATTGGCAAAAATTGGATATTTCCAATCAAATTATTTCCTATATAATTAATCTACAAATTAAACAACAGGACCAAGTGCTGAGCCCTGAGGTATACCACTAGTCGCCTGCCTTCCTGGACTCGACTCCTCCATAAACCACTCTTTGATATCTGTCCATCAGCTACCCTCCATAAAGGTATAAATGTTTTGCAGTGGATACACTGAATAATTCAGAGTGCCTGGTCAGAAGGTCAAATTCTAGATGATTGGAGTAGAGCTCTCCTACTCCCTCATCTATACTTGTGCTTGTTAGATGTCATCTCCTTTCAGGAGGTTGACTACCATGTACGGTTTTGTATTTCTCTTTTGCATTCTTCATAGGACAAAAAGGTCCAGTTCTTAATATTTCCCATCCAATCTGTTCTTTGTCTTCCTCTTCTTTTTCCTTGTATCATTCCTTCTAGAAGTGTTTTTTTTTTTTTTTTGTAGGGATTCATGCCTTAGTGTGACCAAGGTAGGTGGTTTTTCTTTTCTTAATGGTTTTCAACCCTCATTTATAAAAAAGGTAATAAAACTGAAAGTGAGAATTACAGAGGAATTTCTCTTATTAAGTGTTCTAGGTAAGATTTATGAAAGCATACTTGAATAAGACAAGGATGCACATTATCTCCAATCTTACTCGTCATCTATATGGATCATATTATGAAAGAAGAAGGTGGCATTAAACCTGATAATAGAATTGGAGATATCAAACTTAGCTCTTTGCTTCATGCAGATGATATTGTACTCCTAAACACATCTAGTGTAAATCTCCAGGATTCACTAACTAAATTGTATAACAGCTGTAACAAATTTGGGATGAAAATCAGCAATATAAAGACCATAACAATGTAAATAGTTAGGAACATAGAAAACAATGGCTGAATCCTCAATGGAAAACCTGTAGAACATGTAAAATATTTTGGCTATTTAGTCAAGATGGCATTTTAAATCTGGTAATAGACAATGGAATAAGCAAAGCTGGCATGGTGAGGAGTCAGCTGAATAAATTTATATGGAATAAGAGAGAAATTAGCCAAAATACTAAACTTGCAGTATACAAGATAATGTTCACAGTTTTATGTTATCTGAGAGCCAGGTTAGAAAATGCACTTATTTGAAGATTACAGACCACAAATATGAGAGTTCTGAGAAAAATTAAGGGCCTTAACAGATAGTATCAATAGCAGAAAAATGAAGAAATTAGTATATATACTAATATGAAGAAATTAATAAGGAACCTGACATTGTTTGCAATGTTACATCCCTCAAGAATATGTGAGTATGACTAACCTAAAGTGATATGTTTACTTAAACATATCACTTTAGGTTAGTTTGGCATCAAACACTTGTTGTGTTAGCAAAACAAGTGTTTGATGCCAAGAAAAAGGCCCAGAGGAAAACTAAGATCTAGGTGGGCTGATTCAGTCAGAAGTGCCCTAGAAGATTGAAATGTTAGATACGATAATATTGGTGTGTTGACAAGTAGTAGACTAATTTGGAGGAAAATTGTTGATAGGAGATTAATAATAAGGTAAACTTAATTATGTGGTGGCATAGTAGCCTGAACACCTCTTGAGGGTACATATTAGGAAGTTGATGATGATTGGCTTCCCACTTGAATGATATCATTATCCTATCTTCTATCCTTTCATTCACACACACAAATTTGTGATTCTATAGTCTATTTGTACCATGAGTGAGCTAAGGACTAGAAAATTTTATAACTGAGTTCCTGAGAATAAGCACAATACTTTTTTTTTTGTTTTCAAGGTACTTTTGGCTATCATATTAGCAGAAGTCTCCCACTGGGCAACAAATTATCTAATACTCAATATTTCATTGTCAAATTTACTGACTCCACACACACATCCATGTTGTCATCACATCACTAGTAATGGTATTTAGGTAAATTTGTTGAGGTTTATATGATATGAGTGAGAGTTCCACTAACCACATTTAGTTTAATTAGGAACTTATTATGCATTCTAGAATAAGAATTAGTAATGAGCTGTATTCTATTTATAACCTAATTTATTAAATATTTAAAGATTACATTAATTCACATAACCCCTTATTTTTATTGAAGCCTATATGTTAACAGCATTAAAAACTAAAATGATGGCTCATCCAGTAATCATGCAAGGAAGGAAAGGGATAAAAAAAATGAAAGTGAAATATTTTGTGAAAATAAAATGCTTAACCCCATTTAATAATACAGAGATGGTTTTGAGTGCTTCTGGTTAAGATGTTTATCAAGTGCTGCTCTGTAAACAAATTTTTTATTGCAAATTGAGCATCTGTATCGAAATACTTCTTCATGCATTGTCCTATGATGAGAGACATCAGTTATATGTAGAAATGATTTTCCACAGATATCACAACGATAACGCTTTCGATTTGGTTTATGACGTTCAAAATGTCTCTGCAGGCTCTGTTTGTTATAAAAGTACTTCCGGCATACTGTACACTGTGGCTTTTCATGGAATGATGTGCTTCTTGTGTCCATTGCTGGAGAATTTTCAGGTATGTAACAGCCTCTGAAGTAACCTGCAATTTGACAGCTAAAATTAGTGTTAATAAATTATCCCTAGTAATAATATGATATTTGATTACAGAACAACACAGTAAGTTATGTATAACCGATTAAATGATTCTTAACATGAACATAAGCAGCCCATGATTCTCCAACATGATGCATTCTGTTATTAGTGGTTCACAAAATCCTTTCTTCTATAAGAATAATATTATAAGAGATTACATTTTTGAGTAAAACTTGGATATTTTATTTTCAATAGAAACCCAGAAAAACCTGCATTATTCTATTCATTCTATTTATTTATTTATCTAACTCAATCACAAAACTCCAGAATTCAAGTCCTATTCCTGAAAATGATCATTGTTGTCATCATTAGAAATACCCAATATTTGACAAGACTTCAGAAAAACTAATTATCTTAACTGATTATATTACTAGAGATTTTAATTATAGGAATGTAGATGGAAGAAGAAGAAGAGAAACAAAGAATTTCTAGAATCTTTGATGGATAACCACTTTAGGCAGTACGTGATGTAAGCAATCTGGAGTATTGGTTTTTGGTTGATTGACAATGATTCACAATCAGAATGTGACTGTAATTCATGTGTCAACACTGATGCTAGCTTTTACTAGGAATAATTGTGAATTGCTGATTTTTGAGGTGATTAAACAGGAGAAAATTGTAGTCAAGTGCAGATTACAGTCAATATATTGATGTTCTGCAGTCAACCAACATCAATATATTATGGGAGCAGAGGAAGAGCTGTAGGGGGAAAGAGTAGATGATAGAGCAAGGGAACTGGGTAGAACACAGCTGAATGCAAGCAATGCACAACTGAACTAAGATGAGACAAATAAATAAAGTGGACATAAGGAGCAAATACGTGTGTTGCTGAGGTATGACAATGAAGGGTTGTGACAGAGAGCCAAAATCATGAATGGTATGCTAGCAATGTGGTGTGAGAAGAAGGGAGTACAGTTTGCAGATATATGGCATGTGAACAAAGGAAGAGTGATTATTACGGGTGATTTTAATTATGGTCTTATATATTGGAATGATAGATTGTCTTATAGATTGCCAAGAACAGAGAAAAGTGGAAAGAACTGGAGGAGGCCTTCGTCCAGCAGTGGACAGAAAATGGCTGAAAAGAAAAGAAGAAAGAAAGAAGATTGGAATGAAGAGATATCATTTGGGAATAAGGAAAATGGATTTCTTGAGTTCTTGAGAGACTACTACCTTAGGCAGCATATAAAGGAGGCATCTAATATTATAAATTAGATAATATTGCAATATTATCTAATATTGTGAAAAAAAAACAAAAAAAAAAACATATTACAGCTATGTGGGAGTTGCTCTTAAGATAACAGTCTCCTAAATATGGGAACAAATATGATTGCATTAGTTTGCCAACAATTCGGGAGACTTTTATCTTCAGAGCAACTCCCACATAGCTGTAATGCCGTTAAAAATAAGTCACGAAGCAACTGGAATGCGCCTGGAAATTCTGAAAGATATGGCCAGGTACAGATCTGAATGGACAGCGTATGTTCTCCATTCAGATCCAACAACTTGGATTTTGAAAAGGCTTCTGATAGCCTGCCACATGACAAACTGTTAAATAAACTGAAACAGATGGGATTGGATAACATACTTCTGAGTTGGATCAGTGGCTGGCTGTTAGATAGGCATCAGAAAGTTGTATAAGGGGGGTGCAGTATCCTGAAAAAGGAAGGTCACTAGTGGTGTACCACAGGGGTCAGTTTTTGGACAACTGTTGTTCAATTTGTATGTCAGTGATATTGGGATGGGTTTAAGTAGTGATATGCAGCTGTATGCAGATGAAGCTAAACTGGGGAGAGCAATGCACAGAGTGGATGTTATGGCCTAACAAGAGGACATGAATAGATTGCATGAATGGGCAGGTAAGTGTAAGGCTTTGAGATTTGGTAAACAACGATGGGATGCAAAGTATACACTTGGTGGGAAAACTTTAAAGGAGGTAGAGGAGTTGAGAAATCTAGGAGTGATGACAGACAAGGAAATGAAATTCAGGGGCCACATTGCACAAGTTGTGAAGGCGTCACATCAGATAATGGCAATGATGCGAAGGACCATGACATGCAGAAATAGAGAGGTTATGATGTCATTGCATAAAGCCTTGATCAGGCTTCATATGGATTATTGTGAACAGACTTGGTCACTGGGTTTTGATGGTGATGAGGATATGTTGGAGAGTGTCCAGAGAAGATTCACAAAGCTGATCAGTCTCGTACTCCACATTCATTTGAATGTGGTGTATGAGGTATGAGGACAGATTGAGAGAATGAGTTGCAAAGACCTATGAATAGGAAGAAAAGGAGGGGGGGATATGATTGAGACATATAAGCTAGTCAGGAGTTGTTATCAGGTTCACATGGAAGAGATTTTTCAAAGAATGGGAGAGAGGATAGAACAAGAGGCCATTGCTGGAAACTGTATAAGGAAGGTGTGAGCAGCGGAGTGAGGAGAAGGTTCCTTGCATGGAAATTGGTTGGTGAGTGGAATGCATTGCCTGAGTGTGTTGTGAAAATACACACATTGAATCAGTATTAGGCACAGGTGGATGAGCATTATATGCAATAGTGTGTACCTCAACGATGAGTCAGTTGTACCTCAACGATGGGTCAGATGATCATAATAAAGTGGGAACGAAACAGATAAGCAGTGTAGGAAAAAAGTAGTTGTTTTGGAGAAATACAAGATAGTTGGCACTGATCAGCTGCATGAGAAATGCAAAATGCAGATTATAAAACTGGAAAAGACACTGAAGAGAGAGGTCAGTCAAGGCAAATAAAATTCAAGGGAATTATTCCATTACATGGCAAAAAAGAAGAAGAATTATTACAGAAGTCTGACAAGTAACATATCAGATGCTGATGACAGCAAAGTGGCCATAGTAATGGGTGTAATGGAAGTATTTGATGACTACTTTCTCAATGTCTGTTACATTGGTGTGAATGCTGCTATGCCATACTTAGAAAGGAGGCAAATATGAGAGAGAGAGAGAGAGAGAGAGAGAGAGAGAGAGAGAGAGAGAGAGAGAGAGAGAGAGAGAGAGAGAGATTGTGAAAGAACCAGGTGTATGAAGCATTGTGTGGGTTATATGTTAATAAGGCAGTGGAAATGAATGATGTGTCGTCAAATATTTTTCAGGAGTAAAAAAATAATTAATTGTGCCCTTGATCATCTGTTTGTTTAATGAGAGTTTTCAACTGGGGTGGAGATCTCCAAAATGGAAAGAAAACATAACACAAGGTGCTGCAAAATAAGGTACTTGAAAAGATTAGTGACAAATATTTGTCAGGATTGAATACAGGAGAGCATTTATTTATTTTTATTTTAATTTGTAAATGCGAATTCTATCTACTTAAAGTTGTAAAATGCTTGCGTTATTACTGTGGGTGGACTTTGGATTAGATAACCTGACACACTGCTCTAGAAACCAAACATGGAACTCTTATGCAAGCCACTTCAGGCATTATTCACAAACATCCATGTCCTCAGTCAAATCCATTTTATGTTTGTTGGATTGCAAAAATGCTATTCACTCAGCCCGATGGAGGGGAGGGTGGGTCACAAATTTACTTGCATTTTATGATAAAGTGATGCATGTAACAGTAAAGGGAATTTCATATTATGGTGATATTCTTAGACTTCACAATGGTGCTCGACAGACTGGTTTATAAGTTCAGCGAGATTCAGATAGGAGATTGGCTGTATGATATCAGAATGTTGATTGTAATGACATGGAGATGTGATTAAAAAAAAAAAAAAGGAAAGGGAAGTATGATTGTAAGGCTTTATTCTTGGATCCATGCTGTTTTACTTGTTTACTAATTATAATTTATGTGGACAGATTATTATCTGTCTACATAAATGTTCCTTCACTCCTCCAAATTTGCATCTATGTGCAAATTTGGGGGGGGGGGGAGGAAAGTTATAAGGAGTGATACTGATATTAAGTTACCTTGAAGGAAGATTTAAATAAACTTTCAGCTTAGATGCATGAATGGGAATTTTAATGTTATTAAGTGCATATTGTTGCGGTATATTGTGCCAAGGCATATAGTCATGTACTTCACTGATGGAACTGTGTTTCAGGAGATGGATGAAATTTGGAATCTGAGGATGATTGTCAACAAAGGCTTAAAACAAAGAGCATATTGTAACTGCTGCTATTGACAAATAAGAAGGAAGCTGACAAATAACGATAAGAAGACCACTATACAAGACATTGGACTGGCCAGACATGTATACTTAGCATAAATCAGTCTCTTGGTCTCCTTTGTTATGTGAGAACTTTCAACAGGGTTCAGAGATGAATAACTGAGGTAATATCAGCTGGGGAATGTTACTCATGGAGAGAGAGAGAGAGATTAAGGCCAAGTAAATGGCAGAGTTGAGTGGATAATCAGAAAAAAGATGATGACAGAGATATTTAAGTTGGTGGAGGAATTTCACGTGGAAAAGAGTGGGGAAGGTAAGGTAATGAAATGGCATCCCTGAAAGTTGTGTATACATGAAGAGGGGAGTGAGAAGTAGATTTTTTATGGAGCGGCAAGTAAGTAGAATGCAGTGCTCAAATATGTTGCAAAAGTATTGCTAGTATATTTTATGAATGTTGGAGCTGTGAATACATTTAAAGTTTAATTTACCAGATATGTTGCTGGCTGAGTTAGAATTCCACAAAAACATCGTCATCCGAAACCATGCAGAAACCTAAAAGGACAAAAACTCTCTATTTACAACTTTCTGAAATGGGACTTCAATGGCATTAAATGGGGAGTTTTTGTCCTCTTAGGTTTCTGCCTAGTCTCTGATGAGAACCAACAGTTCAAAACAGCTGTCAGGCCACTGAAATCTCAATGGACTAAATCTCAATAAAAGGTGAATATATGTGCTCCTGGGCAAAGTTCACATCTTTTAGGAAGTCCAAACCAAGGTAATTTCTATGTTGAAGTTTATATTTTCATAAACTCTCTGATAAATTTTGAAACTTTTGGTTTCATTTCATTTAGCAATAAAAAGAAGATGGATTTTTAATATCCTTATTACATACTTTTTTATTACTGTTTTATTTTTTTAATCAATCTCTCAGACATAACTGTTTAAAAAACAATTATTGTCTGAGAATTTATAGATTTATAGAATTTATACATTTACTAAGAGACATGAAGTTATCACTCTAACCACAAACGGAGAGACCAACCATATAGTTCTGATTTAAGAGGTGGGCAGGTATACAGAAAGTTCCGTTTAAAACGAGATATATCTGAAATTGACAAATAGGTAATTATGATAAAAATAAGTTAAGACAACTTGAAGTAATGCCCCAAATGTAGCACTTTACATTTATTAATATTAAAACTACAACCCTACTCATCTATCCAAGCTAAAGTCTAATCAAATCTTCCTGTAGAGAATTAACATCAGCAATACTCTTGATAATTATACCAAACTTTGCATCACCATGAAACATTTGAAGATTTCCGGTCAACCACATAAAATATCATTAACAACTAAGTTAAATGGTAGGAGTCAGAGAACAGCACCTTCGGGCATACCACTTATCATCGCAGAAGACTGAGACACTGCTCCATCACATATAACTTGCTGGTGTTGTTCAGAATGCTGATCTTCAATCTACATAACTAATCTGTAATTCAATCCTACAACTTATACACAAACTTGTCATATGGTAATCTATCAAATACCTCTGGAAAGTCCAAGCAAACTCCACTGCTGTGTACACATTTGTATTGTTTTAGCAATCTGTCTATAATTTTTGATAAGGTGACAAATGTGTATACAGCAATATTCTTACAGAGATATGGAAAGAAATCAAAATGGTACCACTCCACAAGCATGGTGGAGAGGTACTGTTTTGCTTTTTTTCCAGCTCCTTATGTAAACCTTTCCCACTGCGAGATGTTCATTAAATAACAGGTAAAGGTCATAACTAATGTTTTTGCACACTCCTTAAAATTTAGATGTTAATATATGATCCAGTCCCACAACCTTATTATTATTATTATTCAGGCCTCCATGGAGTCCAAAGACTCATCGAGGGGAGGTCCCCCCTAAGAAACACAAAGTCTATCATACCACTCTTTAAACTCATTGACCATTCTCGCTCTCACCACTCCATCAGGCAATGCATTCCATGGATCAACCACCCTTCATGCAAAGAAACCACTCCTCACCCTCTTGCTCACAGTTTCCTTTCGTAACTTCCAGGGATGGCCTCCTGTCATCACTCCTTCCTGCTGTTCAACCAAGCGAAAGAACTCCCCAGTGTCAACCCTGTAACCACCTCTCAACAGTTTAAAAGTATCAATCATATCACCTCTCCTTCTTCTATCCACCAAACTCTGCAGTCCACATTCCCTCAGCCGATCCTCATAACCAAAATTGTATAGTCCTGAAACCATCTTTGTCATTCGTCTCTGTACCCTTTCCACAGTTAATTTATCCCCTTCAAATCCTGGGAACCAAATCTGAGAACAATAGTCTAAGTGTGGTCTGATCAGAGACTTATACAACGGAATTATTATTATTATTATTTCCCAAGACCTCATGGAGTCAAAGACTCATCTGGGAGGTCCTTTTATCACACACACACACACACACATCTGATCATACCGTGTCTTAAACATACTCAAACTCCTTGCAGACACCACACTCTCAGGCAAGGCATTCCAATCATTCACAACTCTGCACGAAAAAACCCCGCCTCTCACTCCCCTACTCACACCCTCTTTATACAGTTTCCAGGGATGACCTCTGGTTCTCCCCTGATCTCCCACTATTCTCAGTAGAACTTCTCCACCATTGATCTTATAACAACCCCTTACCAACTTGTAGGTCTCTATCATATCTCCCCTCTTTCTTCTTTCCACCAGACTCTGCAAATTACATCTTCTCAATCTTTCCTCATACTCGACATTCCAGAGGTCAGAAACTACCTTAGTCAGTCTCCTTTCCAACATCTCTTCATCCTTCTGAAAACCCGGTGCACAAATCTGAGCACAATAGTCCATATATGGCCTAATCAAAGCCTTATACAACGGAACAAGAATATCCCTACTTCTACACGTCAGTGTCCTCCGCATCATTCCCAGAAGTCTTTGTGTTGTATTCACAATTTTGGCGATGTGTCCCCTAAATTTTAGATCCTTATCCACTATCACCCCCAGATCTCTTATTTCCTCTACCTCCAATAATATATTCTCACCAAGCATAAATTCTGCATCCCATCTTTGTTTTCCAAATTTTAAAACCTTACATTTTGCAACGTTGAACTCACATCCCCATTTGCTTGCCCAATCACTCAATTTATTCAAGTCTTCTTGCAAGGCCACAACATCTTCGCTACTCTTTATGGTTCGTCCCAACTTTGCATCATCATCATCATCATCAAACAACTGAATATCTCCATCCAAATCTTCACCAATATCATTAATATACAAGTTAAATAGTAATGGCCCTAAAACAGACCCCTGAGGCACTCCACTAGTGACTTTCCTTTTCCTGGATATCGCACCCCCATACACAACTTGTTGATACCTATCAGATAGCCAGTCTCCAATCCAATGCACTAATCTAATATCCAACCCCATCTGCTCTAGTTTGACTGTCAACTTATCATGAGGTACTTTATCAAAAGCCTTTGCAAAATTCAAGTATATTACTGTATATCCTTCTCCTCTGTCCAAGGAAGCAGTCACTTTATGGTAATAAGTAAGTAGATTACTAAAACATGACCTCCTTTAGCAAATCCATGCTGTCCATCAAAGATTATACCATTGTTGTCAACCCAACTCTGGATGCTAGTTCTCACAAGCTTCTCCAACAACTTAACCACAACACCTGACACAGAGATAGGCCTATAGTTTGATGCCTGAGTTCGATCACCTCCTTCATGAAGTGGCACAATCTTGCCCTCCTTCCACTTTTTAGGAACTTGACCAAGTGCAAGACCCGTAATAAAAAAATATGTCAAGGCAGGTGCCAACAATGATAACTCTATTATTAATAACTAACCTAAGCAATACTTGATATACTTCTGATTATTTCAAGTTATTCAAGTATTTTGAATAATTTAAATCTATCATTCATTAGTCCACAGATTTAAGCAGGCTAAGTTTGGATAATCCAAAAATATGTTCTAGTGACCAAATAAACAGTTCCATCTCAACGTATTTCTGAACTCCAATAAGCAAAGTGGCAATTCTGCACCAAACCATGAAATTTATTTACCATGCATTCACAAATATCATGCCCAAATATCCATTGAAAAATATCAATCATAAAATTACCAAAATCTCTACAATATCTCCTAAATGCTAATCTCCAAATTCTGGAATTCTAATAATCTTAATAACTTTAATGCTACTAAAACTCAGTCCCATCTTATTTGTTACCAAAAAAAAAAAAAACTTCCAATATGTTTTCCTTCTTAGGATGATTCCATGTCCAGTCTTTTTTGTCACAGACATGTATAAGTATTACCTTCTCATTATACAAGAGATGATTAGTTCTGCACTTTTATTGTAAGCGTAACCTGCAAAAAACAGCAGCTATTAACTTATATAAACCACTAATCTGTCCAACCAATGAATACCCCCCCACCCACCCACACACACACATTTGTTGTGGTAGTGGCCTTAAAAGCTCAATATTCTGTACTATGTTACACATTACAGAACAGCAAAATTATATGACACTCACTGTGGGAAGTTCACATCTTGCACGAGATCTTGCATCTGACCATGCCTTAAACCCATTCAAGTTTCTGCACTCACCAAACTTTGAGGAAATGCATTTCACTCACCAACCACTCTCCATATGAAGAACCTGTTCCTCACTCCTTGCTCGCACCTTCCTCATACAGCTTCCAGGGATGGCCTCTTGTTCTACCCTTGTCTCCCTATACTCTATAAAAAATCTCCTTTACAGTAATCTGGTAACAATCCCTCAATCACATCTGCTCTCTTTCTATTCCACAAGGTTCTGCAAGTTGTATTCCCTCAATCTGTTCTCACATTCCACATTCCGTAGACCTGAAACTGACTTAGTGAACGTTGTTTGGTCCTTCTCTAAAATATACTTATTCCCTTGAAAACAGAGTGACCAAATCTGTTCACAGTAGTCTAATGTGGTCTGATCAAGGCATTATGCAAGGAACCATAAACCATAACTTCATTGCTTCTGAATGTCAAGTCTTCCTCACCATTGCCATAATCTGTTGTGATGCTAAATTTTAAATTTTAGCAATGGGTCTCCTGGACTTCAAGTCTCTGTCCACCATTACTCCTATGTATCATCTCTTTCACCTCCTTCAAAATCTCTTTGTTAATTATATACTCTGCATCACAAATTTCAATTACTTGACTATGAAATTTCGAGACCTTACACTTCAACATTAACTTGACAGCTATATTCACTTGTCCACTCATGCAGTCTATTGAGATCCTACTGCAAGGCCACAACATCTGTTCTCCTCCTCATAGTTCTTTCCAACTTTTTCCTCATAAGCAATCAACTGCATATCTCCAGATAAACTTGTTCCAATATAATTAACATACAAGTTGAACAATAATTGATGCAAGACAGACCCTTCAAGTATATTTTTCTGGAACATTTCTCTTTTGAGATACCACTTCCCATATAAAATCCACTGACACCTATTTGGTAGACAATTACCTATCAAATGCATTTGCCTCTTATTAAATTCCATCCATTTCAATTTAATTTAATGTTGTGTGATAATCTATCAGAGGCTTGGAAAAATCCAAATATACTACTGTGTGTGTGTGTGTGTGTAGATATATATATATATATATATATATCTACACACACACACACACACACAGTAGTATATTTGGATTTTTCCAAGCCTCTGATAGATTATCACACAACATCAAATTAAATTGAAATGGATGGAATTTAATAAGAGGCAAATGATATATATATATATATATATATATATATCTACACACACACACACACACAGTAGTATATTTGGATTTTTCCAAGCCTCTGATAGATTATCACACAACATCAAATTAAATTGAAATGGATGGAATTTAATAAGAGGCAAATGCATTTGATAGGTAATTATATATATATATATATATTATATATATATATATATAATTTGATAGGTATGTATATATATATATATATAATATATATATATATATATATATGCATCTCCCTTAACCAGTGAATTTGTCACCTTGTTTTAGATTGCTAAAACATTACTTCCCCATAGCAAATCCATGCTAATCATCATAGAGAATACTACTATTATCAATCCAATTCTTAATCCTAGTCCTCACCAACCTCTCTAACACCTAACAATAACTCCAAACACATATACTAGCCTATAATTTGTAGCCTCAATCTTATCCCCCCCCCAAATTGTGAAGTGGAACGATTTATCCCCCTTTTCAGTCCTTTCGGAGTTGTGCAGTTGCAAAACTCATGTTAAACAGGTGCACCAAGGGTGCTGTTAAATCCCGAGGGCATTCCTTCTAAAAATGCAGTGATATACTGTCAAGTCCCACTTCCTTATTAACATCAAGTTTACTTCATTCCTCATATACTTCCTGCTCACATTATCAATTCCTGTCCCAACATATCTCCTCCTCCCCCCACACACACATTCCGCTTTATGATGTTGCCTTTCAAAGAATGCAATAACCTGATAAACTGTTCATTAAATACTTCAACTATATCCTCTTCATCAGTTATTACCAATCTACCAATGTCACCAACTAACATCATTTCCATAGTCATTCTTTTTTTCTACTTGCCACTTGCCAGACATAGAAAGAACTCACTAGGATTTTTCTTGTTTGATTTGATAATTTTCTGTTACTCTCCAGGACTGGTCTCTGCACATTTCATGCAACTGATTATTGCCAACATTCATCTTGTGTTGCTGCCACATCTTCTGCTTTTCTTTCAGTTTTCCTTATTTAGCTTTTTGATCTTTGGAATACACTCTGACACTGCTGCTGTTACATAGCTCTTGATCAATGCCCAGCAGCATTTGTCTCTTTTCCACTCAACTTCTCTTTCCATGCTATAGCTCCTAGTTGTCTCCCATGCTTTTTATAATCAGTGGCCCTCTAGTTCTATATATAGTCCATCTTACAGAAGTTCTTGTATGATTGGGAACAACTCAGATGATCACTTCATGGCCACTCTCATAGCAGAGGGAGGATTAGACATTCTATTCACATGCAGATCCCCTGATGGTATTACTGGATCTGACGCTCAACTCTTACATGCTCTCGGTTACATATTGCCTAAGAAAGTTGTCCCTCAAGACTCAAGAAATTCATTTTCTTATTCCCTGATGCCTATCTCTTCATTCCAATGTATATCACCACAACTGACATCCCCCATAATGAACACCCTTCTCTTGCTCAGCAAGCCAAGATACTTACAGATTTTTTTTTTTCTACATCCTAAACATTCCCCAGCCTATAGCCACACCCAACTAAATATCTCACTATGTCAACCTCCACTCACACCATACTACCTTCATTTTCCCTTTGAATCTCAACATTATGAATTAAGGAGGGTTATGATAACAAATGATTCGATGTAGAGCCTGTGTAGTAAATGTGTGTGCAAGTTTTTGGATATATATGGAGTGAGTTTGATTGTAGAAAAGATCTGTATAAGAGGGATGGCCTGCACCCAAATGGATTTGGCATCAGGTGCTTAGAGAAATTATTTACTGGAATGAGATCTAATGTGGCAAGTCAGGAGAAACTAGAGTATCCTGGGAGGAATGCTGAGGAAGCATATATAAGTTCAGCTAGGATGTACAGATATAATATTAATATGAATGTAAATGAGCATGGTTATAAATCTGCTGAATGGTGGACCTAAGCTCTGGGTTTGGGTACTACGAGTATGTCTTTGGAGAGAAAAGAGTTGCCCAACTGGAGCAAGCAGACTGTTCATTAAAGTATAAGAAAAAAACAGGTAGGTAACTTGTTATGTCTATATACAAATGCTAGGAGCATTAGAAACAAAGTGGTTAAGTTTGTTGCTTTGATGAATACATTGTGGCCTAAAATTGTTGGCATTAGTGAAACCTAGTTCTCAGAGTCAGATGTGGTAACTTAGGAATGGTAGAAGAGATAGAAGAGTTGTGGGGGGGGGGGGGGAGGAGTACTATTAATGATATCAGATGACTTGAGCCCAGTTAGGATAGAAACACATGAAAGCAATAATGGTAATCGTGTCTCATGTAGCAGTGAGTTTGAGGGTGAAAAATGCATCGCCAAATCACCCTAATCGGGTGATTTGGTGATGCATTGCTAAATGAGTAATTATTATGGGTGACTTAAATTATTCAAATATTATTTGGGTAGCATAGAAAACTCATAAGAACAAAGGAAAATTTATTGAACTGATATGAGACAACTTTTTCAAGCAACATGTAAAAGAAGCAACTTGAGGACAAAGTGTGTTAGATTTAATCATAGCATTAGGTGTCTCAGTTAAGGATATGACCATTTTGCCACCAGTAGGTAACAGTGATCATGCCGTATACTGACCCAGGAAGTAGTCAACTACATGGATCTTCCAATCAAGATCAGTGCATGCTGAACTACAGATCTGGAAATTATTGAAAACTCAGGAGTATACTATCATTGGTTCCATGCTATCAGTTGCTAAATAGTCAGCAGTACATGGGAAGCGTTGAAAAAAAACTTAAATGAGGCAATATCTGAATATATTTTTGATATACTTTTTGTTTGAAAAATGCAGTGATATACTGTAAAGTCCCACTTCCTTATTAACATCAAGTTTACTTCATTCCTCATATACTTCCTGTTCACATTATCAATTCCTGTCCCAACATATCTCCTCCCCCCCCCCCCCCACACATTCCGCCTTATGATGTTGCCTTTCAAAGAATGCAATAACTTGATAAACTGTTCATTAAATACTTCAACTATATCCTCTTCATTAATTGTTACCAATCTACCAATGTCACCAACTAACATCATTTCCTCTTTGTTCTTCAAATATATATCACTAGAGTGATATATGTTTGAAGAACAAAGAGGATGAGAGAAAAATGGATATGCAATCTTATTAAGCAAGAGATCAACAAGATGATGAGTGGGAGGAATTATGAAATACAGGGGCGAATTCTCCATGCTTGCTGCGCAAGCTCATTAATTGAGAAAGAAGTAATATTTGTTCATTATGTTTTTGTTAATAAATGTTCATTTGTTAATAAATGCATGTATTTATAAGCATTCCATTTAGGCTTCTATTTTTGTAGACAGAAGATGTCTTAAGCATGTACGGCAATAATAGAGCTTTGCGTTGTGGCCGATGCTTGTTCGTCTAGTCAAAGCTACCTTGACTTGCTCGGTTGTTGGAGCTTCCAGGTCCTCGCAGCAGCACTGTGATTTCATGGCCGTGCATAGCCATTTCATGTCGTCTCACTTTGTTGCTTAAACACATGCCATATGCAGTCAACGTAGCTCTAGCCAGTGAGTTTCAGCCAGCCTTTACAAGTGTACGTGTTGCTTGGGAAAATTAAGTTACAACCAACTTTTGATGATGATGTTATTGACCAGTTCATAAAGATGAACCATAGGGTAGAATTTGTATTCAAGTAGCTAAATTGAATACAAATTTAGACAGAAGACAATTGCTTATTAAGACAGAATATCATTTGAATATGAGAATATGAGTACTGTTTATTAAGACAGAATATCATTTGTAAAATAAATGTTGTATTTGTATGATTAAATATATATAAATTTCTAAATTTGTAGTTTTAAATGGTCAGTAATTCATTATTCCGCTAATCAGACTTCAATCACACCTCTCACTCCCTGAATGATAAGAGCAAGCGTGAATTTCAAGACCAGCATTTGCCCCTGAAGCTCAGGACAGAAAAGTTATGAGTATTGTATGGAAAGCTAAGTTGGAGTATGAAAAGAAATTGGCTGCATAGACAACCTAAAATAATTTTATTGTTATGCTGCAAATAAAAGAAAGAATGAATGGAGAATAACTTTACTGAATGCATACAATACCCCTGTATCAGAAGCAGATGCAATAATTCAAATGATGCTCACTTCACCAAGGTCTATCAACCTGGTGTATGCAACATATGAGCAGCAAAGTGCTACCATTACACTGGATGAATCAACGGAGGTGCATGAGGAGGAAGAAGAGGGAAGGTGGATATCATAGTCTTGCCTTTTATAATGATCTGTCATTGTTATTTCATAAAACAGACAAAAATCACAGCACTATGCTTATAAGCGGAAATATAACTAGTGAAAACTCAAAGCAAGAAACAGAAGGACAGAGGACGAAAACTTTATTTTGTGATCACTTTTGACAAGTAGATATCATCACCACTTTGCGATCAACAGAATGTGGATTTAAATCCCACTGCAACAAGAATGCTTGACAAGAAGTCCTTGTGTAGTGGTTGAATTTCACTGCCTAGTGTGAGACCACAATCTTGTTTATTAAAGGATTAAAGTGGCATGAAAAAGTACCTTTTCTGGTCTGTCTCCAAGCAGGATTACCAGATTAGATTCTATCTTATCCACTGTACTAAAGGTCTAAGTTTGTGGCTGGAATTATTTTTAAAGGAAAGCACAGGCAAGCCACACAAACACAGCTAATGAATATTATTCTACAGCATACTTTAATATCGTTTCACACAGGTAATAGTATGCGTCATTCTGCAGGTTTGTAGTTAGCATTAAGTATGCAATTGTTTCAAAAAATGAGTGTAAAGTTCTTATTATTTTTTTAATAATATATTAATGACAATGGTCATCTTTGAAAAAATTAACTGCAGTGAAGCTTAAATGAAGTTACATTTCCATATTTATTACATAAAACAATATTCCCCCACCTTGCAAAACTTACCTTTATGACAATCTGTTCACATAGTGCTTTTCAATTATGACTAAGCCCATTTATATGAGGCTGCATTCATTCATATGATGGTTTAATGACATAATGTTGCTGTGAATCAACTGAAATGCAGTTTTCATGAACTGTTTGTTTATTTTGTTGGTCGCTAAATTACTCTGTGTTCTGGTATTTTACTGTGAATAATAAACTGTTTATAACATGTTATTTTACTTTATTGTCGTTAATAACCATCATCATCAATTTCCTGATATGTACCTCAAAGGGTGTTCAGGTTACTATGACACACTAGATGATTAAGTTTGCATTATTATTAATTTCCTATCAACAATTTTCCTCCAAATCAATCTGTTACTTGTGAGAACTCCAATACTGTCATATCTAACATTTTGTGTTTCTAAGGCACTTCTGACCAAATCAATCCACTTAGGTCATGGACTTCCTCTTGGTCTCTTTCCTGCCATCTCGGCATTAAATATCTTTATTATTATTATTAACATCTGACTTCCATGGGGTCAGAGACTCATCATAGGAGGTACACACTACTGCATGCAATGCTCATCCAACCATGTTTAAACTGATTCAATGTGTCTACATTCCCCTCCCATTTTATGAGAAATTGATTTCATGTCAACCTCATTACCAACCCCTGACCAGCTTAAATGTCTCGATCACATCGAACCCCCCCCCCCCCTCTCCACACACTTCCTCCTATTCATGAGGCTTTGCAACTCTTACATTCTCTCAATCTGTCCTCATACTCCACATTCCAAAGACCACTGACAATCTTTTTGAATCTTCTCTGGACCCTTTTCAACATATTCTTGTCACCACGAAAACCCTGTAACCAAATATATGCACAATAATCCATATCAAGCCTTTATACAAATAACCTCTCTATTTCTGCATTTCAGGATCCTCCAAATCATTGTCATCATCATCCGATGTGACGTATTCACAACTTGTGCAATGTGGCCCTTGAATTCCAGATCCTTATCCACCATATCTCCTAGATCTCTCAAATCCTCTACTTCCTTTAAACCTTTCCGCCAAGTATATACTTTGCAACATTGAATCGACAGTTCCACTTACCTGCCCATTCATGCCATCTATTCAAGTCCTCTTCTAAGGCCATAACATCCACTTGACTCTGCATTGCACTCCCCAGTTCTGCATCATCTGCAAACAGCTGCATATCACTAGTTAAATGCATTCCAATATCATTAACATGCAAATTGAACAACAATGGTCCCAAAACTGATCCCTGCGGTATACCACTAGTGACCTTTCTCTTTCAGAATACTGCATCCCTTTATACAACTTTCTGATACCTATCTGACAGCCAGTCACTGATCCAACTCAAAAGTCTATTATCCATTCCCATCTGTTTTAATTTATTTACCAGCTTGTCGTGTGGCAGTCTATCAAAAGCATTTGCAAAATCCAAGTACACAACTGTGTATACATCTCCCTTGTCCAAGGTATTTGCTACCTTGTTATAGTACATAAGTAAGTTAGTGAAACATCATCTCCTCTTAACAAACCCATGCCATTATCAACCCATTTCTGTATCCTTCCTCTCACCAATCTCTTCAGTACCTTCATTGGCTGGCGTTTACAAAATTCCTTGTGAATGCGATGTTTCTTATTTTGGACAAACTGACCGTTCTGTGGAAAAAAGAATTAAAGAACATCAATATTATATTGATTACAACAAACCTAAGAAGTCTGGTCTAGCACAATACTATTACCACTACCCATAATATCCAGTGGGATAAAGATATTCTACTTCATAGATGCAGGTTCAAATATGAACGCCTCTTTAAAGAAAGCTGTGAAGCTTTTTTACACCGACCGAATTTCAATCGAAATGATTGCCTCTCTCTCTTGAAGATCTGGGAGACTTTTATTTTATGTAATCATTAAAAAACTAATTATCTTAAATATTAATTATTTGTTAATTTCTTTCATTTCCTAGCTTGCGACAACATTGTATTTTAAGAGGTGATCCACCAAATATTCTCGTGGAAAGGCTTAGACGTTGGTTATGCATTTTCACTATATAATTTAAGGAAATTACAACGTACTAGGATATACATTAAAATAAATTTTAATATATTTCAATATTTCGGCAACGTCACGTTGCCATTTTCAAGAACTTAAGAACAAGACACGTGCACGCAGGCACAACAAAACAGTAAATGAGGAAGAAGTCTGAAGCTATTATTTCTCCTAAAGTCCTGATGGTGCCCACTAGTGGGCAATGTTGGTATTCTTGGGCAACTGGGCTGAAGGTCTTCTGATGTAGGTTTCCCAAATTTGAGGAAGTCTCATGCAGTCAAATTTGTTGAGGTTTGGATCGTTTCTTAGGGCTGAAGTTGATTCCATGAAAAGCCTTTCATATCTGTATTTGCTACTTTGTATTATCCTGGCTTTCTTCCACCGTATTCTATGGCAGGTATCCAGCACATGGTCAGCAAGACCAGAGTGGGTGTATTGGTGAAACCGGATGTAGTCCTTGTGTTCTGAAATTCTGATATTTGCTGTCTTGCCTGTTTGGCCAAAGTAGGACAGCTTACAGCTGCAAGGGACTTGGTATACACCAGGTAGATCTAGGGGTGGAGGTTGGTCTTTAGTAGAGCGGATCAGGGATGCCAATTTTTTATATGGTTTGTAACAATATAGGGTATGGTGATGGATTTAGAGTAATCCTTGTTGTGAGGGAGGGAGGGATTGTGGTTTACTGGTTTAAATATTTTTTTTTGGGGGGGGGGGGTAGCCATTGGCTGAGAAAGTGTTGAGAACGTGGTTTAGTTCTGTGGTTAGGGCATTGTCATTCGAGCAGATAAGTTTAGCCCTGTTGTGTAGTGTCTTAATGACTCCATATTGTTGTGAGGGGGGGTGATGGGATTGTTGGTGAATGTATCTGCCTGTATGGGTGGGTTTTCTATAAACTGAGAAAACCAAGGTTCCATCAGGCTGGTGGGTGACTAGTGTGTCTAAGAAAGGAATGCAGTTGTTTTTTTCCTCTTCCAGGGTGAACTTGATTCTGGGATGTTGGTTGTTTAAGTGTGTTAGGAAGGAGAGGAGTGCATCGGAGCCATGTGGCAAAATAGTGAATACATCTTCAACATAGCGAAGCTAAATGGTTGGTTTTTGTGGGGAAGAGTTTAAGGCTTTCTCTTCAAAAGTCTCCATATAAAAGTTCGCCAAGGGTGGGGAGAGTGGAGAACCCATGGCTGTCCCCTCTATTTGTTTATAGAATTTTCCTTGCCAAACAAAATAGCCTGAGTTCATTGTGAACTGAAATAGGGCTGTGATATCGGGAGGAAATTTAGCTTGGATTAGCTCTAAAGATTCTTTGAGTGGGACATTTGTGAATAAGGAGGAGACATCAAAACTGACCATTATGTCAGTGTGTTTGAGTGTAAGGTTTTCTATGCTGGCTTTGAAGTGGGCTGAGTTTTTTATGTATGAAAGTGTGTTGCCAGTATAGTGTGAGAGAGCTTTGGCCAAATGTTTAGCTAATTTGTATGTGGGGGAATCAATGCCATCCACTATGTAACGTAATGGCACATTTTCCTTGTGAATTTTTGGGAGTCCATAAACGGGGGGGGGGGGGGGTATGGAGTTATATGGTTTTAATTTGTTAGTGATTTCCACAGGCCAAAAAGTGACCTTCTTAAGGAGCCTGTAGAGTTTTCTAATTTGAGAGTCGGTAGGATTGTACTCAATAGGGAGGTAAGTGGCCCGATCTAACAATAGAGATTTCAGCTTACCTGTGTAATCTTTTTGGTTAGTGGCATTCCCTTTGTCAGCTTTGGTGATTATTATTTTCTTGTTTTTCTTTAATTCTAATAGAGATTTAATTTTTTTACTGGGCATGTTGGTTTTAGGTGGTTTAGCTTTGGTCAGAACACAAGCTACATCCAGTCTAATATCGTTGGCGATGTGGCTTGGAAGGTGTTGAATCCCGCGTAGACTGGATGTAGCTTGTGTTCTAACCAACGCTAAACTAATGTATAAACAACCTGGATAAGTGAACAAAGGAAGAGTGATTATTATGGGTGATTTTAATTATGGTCTTATAGATTGGAATAAGAAAATGAATTTCTTGAGATATTACTGTCTCAGACAGCATGTACACGAGGGCATATGAGGATCGAGTTCTAGATAGAGCTGAACATTTCATCAGAGGATGTAATTGTGAGAGGGATTTCACTTTCCTCGAGTTGGTGAAAGTGATCATGTCAGTTGTGGCTAGTCATATGCAGACTTTTGTGAGGAAAGGATATATGTGAAATTATAAGGCTGGTAATTATTACAAGCTTAGGAGACAGATTGGAGCCATAACATGGAACCAGAAGTTGAGTGGTAAGGAAATCAATGCTGCATGGGAATTGACAAAGAAATACATAACAGCATCAATGTGTGAATATATTCTGAAGGCCAAAAGGTTGAATAAGGTAAGTGTAAAATGGATGAATGTGCAGCTTAAGTATGAAATCTGGAAAAATAAGGTACTTTGGAGGAAGTACAAGAAGAATAATGGTAATAATTAGTTACATGAAGAGTATAAAGAACAAGCCAGTAGAGTGACTCGGTTAGTAAGGAAAACAAAAGTGCAGTATGAGCAGAAATTGGCAGACCAGGTGAAGTAAACCCTAGAGAGTTTTTTAGATATGTGGCAACTAGAAGGAAGAATGATCATGATAAGACGATGTTAATGTATGAAAGTGGTAGTTTGGTTACTGCTGTAGAAGATGCATTGTTGAGGTATTCAGTGATCAAATTATAAGTGTGTTTCATCCTGATGATAATGGAATAATGAGGAACTTAAGCATATAGTCATAGAAGATGATGACTTAATTGTGAGTGAGCAGGAGGTATTTGAGGAAATATATAAACTTGATGTCAATAAGGCAATATGATTTAATGGCATGTCACCACACATCTTAAGGGAATATTCCAGGGAAATGACAGTAGCATTGGGATGCCTGTTTAATAAAAGTCTTGCAACAGCATAGGTTCTGAGGGAATGGAACTGTAGCTTCAAGTTATGGGCCAATCTCTATATCTGGAGTTGTAATGAAGGTACTGATTCTTATTTTTAAAGGGACCTGTGGCATAATATAATTATTAAAAACAACATGTAAGTCCATAATAATAACTTTAATTAATAAATAAGGTAGATATTGCGTACTAAAAATAATAGTACATCTTCAGCGTTACAAACAGATAGGAATAGAATACAAGTAACGAATATTTGGTGTTTTTTTTTTTTTTCCACTATATAATTTAAGGAAATTACAACGTACTAGGATATACATTAAAATAAATTTTAATATATTTCAATATTTCGGCAACGTCACGTTGCCATTTTCAAGAACTTAAGAACAAGACACGTGCACACAGGCACAACAAAACAGTAAATGAGGAAGAAGTCTGAAGCTATTAATTCTCCTAAAGTCCTGATGGTGCCCTCCAGTGGGCAATGTTGGTATTCTTGGGCGATTGGGCTGAAGGTCTTCTGATGTAGGTTTCCCAAATTTGAGGAAGTCTCATGCAGTCAAATTTGTTGAGGTTTGGATCGTTTCTTAGGGCTGAAGTTGATTCCATGAAAAGCCTTTCATATCTGTATTTGCTACTTTGTATTATCCTGGCTTTCTTCCACCGTATTCTATGGCAGGTATCCAGTGCATGGTCAGCAAGACCAGAGTAGCTGTATTGGTGAAACTGGATGTAGTCCTTGTGTTCTGAAATTCTGATATTTGCTGTCCTGCCTGTTTGGCCAAAGTAGGACAGCTTACAGCTGCAAGGGACCTGGTATACACGAGGTAGGTCTGGGGGGGGGGAGGTTGGTCTTTCACCGTCCTATACATACCCAGGCCTATAGCAACATCCAATTAAATATGTCTTACTGTCAAATTCCACCTCACACCACACTGCCTCATAACTATTGCACTATTTCCCTCTTTCATGTCTACCTTTTGTGGACTTAAATTCCCTTGCCATCATCAGCAGCACCCCCCCTTCTTGAAATTTCTATCCTCACAAAAAAGTACTGTATCCTTCCATTTCTATTCCCGTTAGAATATCATCTTCATTGAACCATGTTTCAGTCATTCCAGTGATTTTGGGGTGAATAAACTCAATCAGTGAAACCATTTCATCTCTCTTATTTCTAATACTTCTGGCATTTGTAAACAAACACAGTAATTCATTTTTAGGTATATAACGAGCCCTGTCCAAGCCACTTGTTGGTTGTGATTTCTCCCCCACACCTGCGCAATCACCTCTATCAACACCACTTACCCCATATATCTGCTCAGTCTCAACTTTTCACCCACATTGCAATATGCTCCATCTTCATACACACATTCACTGCCACTTTCAACATTCACTATCGCTGTCTACCCAGGCTCTCCCCATTTCTGTTTTCTCTTCTTCTCTCACACTCTACTGTTTCCACTGCCAAGTACTTCTTGACTCTTTAATACCACTCTCCTGATTTTTCCCTTCATCTCTTTCTTCTGATCTCTTGCACGCATCACACACACTGTACTTCCTCCAGCAACACTTTCTCCAGTACATTCAATCCAAAGCCATTCAAATGCAATCCATCACACCTGTATAATTTCATTCTTCCCTCAAATACATCATATACATCCACAAATTGTACTCTCTACTCCTCACACAGCTCTGCTAGCATACCATTCATGATTTTGGCTTTCCACAGCAACTTTTAATCGTCATACCTCAGAAACACAGCGACAACCTTTCCTACTACACCGTTATCTTTCACTTGTCTCAATAGCTTCCTGATATTCATTCATAGTCAAATCCTCCTTATGTCCACTTAGATCATTTGTCCCCACAATCACGACTTACTCTCTTGCATTTATAACTCATGTCAATGTCTTAATTATCCTACTCATTCTCCCACCTGGATAATATCGTTAATGCCACTTGATTTTTGTGGCACTCGGCTAGTTGCATCAACGCCGGAGTGGTTGACCTCGTAACCACCATTACGTTATAATTAAAAAAAAAAAAGGCAATTTAAATTCTTTGCTAACCTTTCTTCACCCATTCTATTTTAGTGGCCATACCACCTTAGATTAGCTCTACTGACACATTCTTGAATGCTAATATTTTCATTTTTAATATGATTCTGCCACTGATACCATCACTTCACTCACCTAATATTTTCTCAGAACCTTCATATCTGAGGTCTCCAGTTCTAATCCAACTCTCAGATTCATTGCTTAAAACTGGTTTAAACATGGTCATGTATACTACTAGTTTGGTGTTTTGGCTAATTTCTCTCCTATCTATATAAATTGATTCAGCTGGTTACCCACATACCAGCTTTGTTTATTGTGTTGTCTATTTCCAGATTTAACCTGCAATCTTCACTAAAAACGGTGCCTAAATAGACGAAATATTTTACTTGATCTATGTGATTTCTGAAGCTTTCTATGCGCCTGCCTATTTTCATAGTTTTGTTCTTTTTATTGCTGGTTTTCATGCCAAATTTGTTACAGCTGTTAGTCAATTTAGTTAGTGAATCATGGAGACTAATACTGAATGTGTTTAGGAATACAAACATCATGTGCATAGAGCAAAGAGCTAAGTATTATATTTCTAATTTTAATATCAGGTTCATTGCCACTTTCTTTCATGATGTGATCCATACAGATGATGAATAAGAGTGGAGATAATGTGCATCCTTGTCTCTTACCCTTGATTTGGCATAAAACCATGTACCAATATTTCTTTCAATTCTAACTGCTGACTTAAAACTAATATATAGATTACATATTGCTCTGGATAATGTTCCATTTACTCCATATAATTATAGTGTTTTGAAAAGCTTTTCTGTAAGCACCTTGTTGTATGCTTTTTTCAGATCTACAAAACTTAAATATAGGATCTTTTTTATATTTCCATGATTTCTTAACTATTTGTCTTAAAAGTGAAAAGATATTGGTCTTGGCAATGTCTAATTTGGCCTTGAACCTACATTGTTATTTCCCAATTTTACACATTTTTTCTCAACCTCTTTTCAAGCATGCTTTCATAAATCTTACCTGGAACACTTAATAAGAGAAATTCCTCTGTAATTCTATTTTTTTATTCGCTTTTTTATAGATGAGGGACTACGAGAGAGCTCTACTCCAATTATCTGGAATTTGACATTCTGATCAGGCCCTCAGAATTATGCAGTGTAACCACTGCAAAACATTTATACCTCTAAACTTGAGCATTTCTAGTCCAATATCATCTACTTCAGTTTCTACATTTTGAGTTTTTGACCGTATCTCAAGTATTGATATGTACTCCTCTTTGCATTCCTTTTTTTTTTTTTTTTAATGTTGTGCCCATACACAAGAGGTTGGTTGATCAACCTATAGTACATTAGTACCATGTATGAGTAGTGAATTGGGAAAGGAGGAACTTGTTTACATTTGATTTAAATGACTGTAAATTGTATTCCTTGGGAAACACAGCAGGTGGGAGACTGTTCTACAGTGCAGTAGAAGCAGAGATGAAGGAGGAGAAAAAGAAACTTGTTCTGTTTGTTTCTAGGTGTACTGTGAAGGGATGTTGAGTAGCAGCTGCACATGTTCCGACGAGCTTAGTACTGAGTGGAGGAATAATTTATGTAATTTCAGATGAGCATTTCCCATGGAAATATTTGTAGAATATACATACTACAGAAACCATACGTCTGTGCAAAAGTGGGGGGGGAGAGTTGGGAAGAGATAGGTTATTAATAAGTCTAATTGCTCTCCTCTGTATTGAGTAAAGCATTTTGAGAGAGAGCGTTTAGGGGCCCCACCCATATGTGGGAGCAGTATTCAATAGCTGGGCAGATTTGTGATTTGTATAATATTAACAGCTGTTCAGAGGTGAAGTAACATCTTGAGCGAAAGGGAAATCCTAGTTTTTTCGAAGCTGAGGATGCAATGTGATGTGTTTATGCCAGGAGAGGTTTGATGTGAGGGTAATTCTGCGAAGAGAGATCTCGAATTGTCTGGAAATTTGGGTATCGTCAAGAAGATTACTGGGAAAAAATGATTCTTTTTTATGGGAAATAGTACAGAACTGGGTTTTATTAGCATTGAAATTGATGAGGTTTGGTGGTTGATGTTCTGTAGGTTGAAGTAAGTTGTGTAGGATAAGGTTTATCAAATGAAAGTAAGGAATGCAGTCATCTGCAAAACTGTGTATTGGGTTGGAGGTCAAGTGAAGTAGGTCGTTGATATATAACAGGAAGAGGGTTGGTGAGAGGACAGAACCTTGTGGAACTCCAGCATTAATTGAGTGGTGAGAGGATAGGGAGCTATCCACGATCACACATAGTGTGCGTTCAGACAGAAAGCTGGCAATTCAACTACAGAAGTCCTGGGTTTGATAGTAGTTTGCTTAGTAAGCCTTTGTGCTAGACTCAGTCAAAGGCTTTGGAGATATCAAGTGCAACTACTTGAGATTTGCCAAACTTCTCCATGGCATTTGTCCAGAGATGGGTGACATATGTGAGCATATCTCCTGTTGATCGGCAGCGATGGAATTAATACTGGCCGTCGTTTATTAGGTGGGTGTCTTCAAGGTAGTGTAGAAGTTGGGAATTGATGATTTTTTCCATTACTTGTGACAGGTTGACAGGACTGAGGTAAGCGAGATAGGGCAGTAGTTAGATGACAGTGACTTGTCACCCTTCTTGGAAATGGGCTGAATATAGGCCAATTTCCAGTTTGTGGGATAGAGTCCAGTGGAGTAAGAGAGTATATATAGGCGACATAGGATAGGAGTCACTTCTGGTGTGCAAACTTTTAGGACAAATGGGGGATGACATCAGAGCCAGGAGACTTTTTTGTGTCTAATTTGGAGTATTTTTCTGATTTCATCCTAGCAAAAGGATATAGGGGACATTGTATGATGGGTGTTTGGAATGGTTCGGGGATATTTACCATCGTCAGTTATGCATGCATTGGAAGCAATGTGTGAAGCCAGAAGATTGGCTTTTTCTGTGGGTGATGATGATGCAATAGAGCCAACTGGGTATGATAAGGGCGGGAATAGTGTTGGGCAGAAGTTACGGCCAATTGCTTTGGCGAGAGACCAAAAGGGGACAGGCTGCTAGTTTCCTGCTTTTTGCTCTTTTGAACTCTGATTTGAAAGCACTGATTGTTTTTTTGCATGTATTTCAGGTTTTGGTATAAGCTCTAAAGGAGGATGAGGTTCTTGATTTCGGCCAGTTATGGTATGTCTGGTGTTTCATCTGTACAGCCTTGGCACATCTTTTGGAGAACCAGGGTTTCGTTAGGGAGTGACAGTTCAGAGTACTGGGTGGAATATATCTTTCAATGCTGGTGAGGATTATTTTGGTAATACGTTCGGTGCATATGTTTGGGTTGGAAGGCCGAAAGCAATCCAACCATGGGAATGTGGCATAGAAGTTGTGCAGGCTGTCCCACTTGGCACTGTTATAATGCCAAACTACTCTTGTATGGGGAGTGTCTGTGTAAGCATTGTTGCACAGGGAAGGAGATGAGCACTAGATTGTTGTCAGAATTATCCAGGGGGCTCATTATTTTCACTGTGTATTTGGAGGGGTCATTGGTGAGGAAGAGATCTAGGGTGTTTGGGGAATGGTTTGGGTTATCTTTTATTCTGGTTGGCATCTGAACAAGTTAAGGTCATTAGTGATGGCAAATGTTACAGCATCTCTGCCTGCAAGATCTGTACAACTGGAGACAGAAAGCCAGCTAGTGTTGTGGACATTAAAATTTCCTAGGAGGATAATTTTGCTGTTGGGAAAGTGGGATTGGAGAAAGTCAATTTTTAAGGAGAGGAAATTAAAGAGCTCAGAGTGGTTGGTTGTATTGGGGGAGCGATAGAGACAGCAATTAATTTGATTGAGTGGGGAAGGGATATTTTCACCAAAGAAGGTCAACGTTGGATGATTCTAGGTTGGGTGCTCTCTGGCAAGGTATGTCAGAGTGGATGGATGTGCAGACACTACCCTTGGGACCAAAGTTGTTAAAGAGTGAGTAGTTTGGAAGGTTGAGATAAATAGTGTTTGGGAAGGTGAGATTTGAGTTTCTGCCAGAAAGAGTAGGTGGGGTTTGGTAGACTGAAGGTGGCAGTGGACACTGTTAAGGTTGGAGTTTAGGCCACGGATATCAGTAAAGTGGATATCAATAAAGTGGAAATTTGTGAGTCATATGTTTGACTGCAAGGGTCTTGCACATTTCCTATGCAGTGCCTGCATACCTGTCTCCATGGTGGCATCACTTGGTTTTTGCACCAGTTTATCTTGTCTGTAGTCGATGGTTTAACTGTTGTCACCATTTTGACGTTTTCCTTCAAGTTGCCTTCAAAGCTGGCATCTTTGTTCCCTTTGTGCAAATGATAAATTTGGTCAAGCACGTATGCACGGGGGACAAGTGTCTTTGAACTTGTTGTTGATTGCTTTTATTAGTTTTGATGTGCTTGTCGGCATGTCACAAGTCACTTTTACTAGGCATGGAAAGTTTATTCCATCCTTTCTTTTATTTATAGGTATTCTTAGAATTGATGTTTGCATTCTTCAGCTAGTTTGTTCATGTCCTTTTTTAATGATTTTCTGTCAGAAAGTTCAAATTGAGGGCATTGAATTTTTTGAATTTTTCTTCCTGAAGATTTTATAGTACAGTTCTGTTACTGCTTGGTTCATTTAACAGTCTTTGAAAGTAATTACTCCAGACATCTAGGATATCTTTAATTTTCATGCCACAGGTATCGTTTTTGATTCCCTTTAAAGTATGCTTTTCTCCATTTCTAAGCTTCTTCAATAGCCTCCAGAACATTTTGCCACTTTCTTGATATTTAATTTAGCGCCTCTGTTGCACAATTGGAAGAATGACAGTACGTTGCACTGTTCGATTCTCGTCATGTCGAGAAGAATCTTTATATGTTTTTGCTGGCCTCGTTGGCCGAATGGTCAGCGCCTCCATTATCCAGCCAAAAGGCTGCGGGTTCAAATTTCGCTGGGGGCATGGTTGTTTGTGATTGTCTGTGAAAATACTAGTAGTGGTAGTGGATGGTAGATGGTATTGGTGTAGTTGTGGTTCATTGTGTTTGGTGGACTGAGTGGTGGAGACAGAGTTATAGAGTAGGTGCCATCCCTCGATGAGTCTTTGGACTCCCTGGAGGTGTCAAGTAATAATAATAATTTCTATATTCTTATCAGACATTCTATATTATATTCTTAATAAAAGTCTTTCCATGACTTTTGTTTGCTACTTTTACATATAGCTTAGCTCTCTTAGATTTTGCTCTGTATTCTTTTAGAGCTACAGACTTATTTGCTAAGAACTTTTGGTATGTTTTCTCCTTTTTCAGGACTGCTTCTTTAACTTCTTGGGTCCATCATGATGTTCTTATTTTTCTATCCTTGCAGACAACTTTACCACATACCTTCCTAGCTGAATCAATCAATGTCTTCTTCAGAGCATGCCACCGACACTCCAAGGTTTGGTTCTTGTTTTCAATTTGTTTCATTTTTTCTTACATAATGTTTGTATAGATGACTCTACAATTTACTTGTAAAAGCTGCTCAACTTTAACTCTTTTTAAAACTTTCTTACATGCAGTTCTTTTCAATGTGATATCTATTTCTATCCTGCTTAGTACTAAGTAATGGTCACTTTCGATTTTAAATCCTCTACACTCTTATCCTGAATGAGAATGAAGATATCACTATCAACAAAGACACGGTCAATGAGGCTTTTCTTATTTCTTGTTTCATGTCCCCAGTAGGACGAACTTCTGCACATCTTTATGTTGAAACATGGTGTGCTAGTAATGACTAATTTGCATTCTGAGCAGAAGTCCAGTAAATACTTACCATTATTATTAGCTTTGTCCTTTTCTCCAAATTTTTCCAAAATGTTCCTATATGCCTGGTGGGATTCATTTCCTACTCTGCTGTTCAGATTCAGATTTATGTCAGCTATTTGCTCTAATGACTCAAAAAATTCTTCCACATCTTCTTTGGAAGAGTCTTCTGTGGGACCAGAGGCACAAATAAGTTTCATTGCCCATGTCCCCATTTGTTGTTATTAACGGCAAATAAAATTCATGGTAAAGGTGCTATTGCTTCTAATGAAAAGAGAATTCATAAACCTATCACATTACATACTAAGATTAAAATGATTAAATTTAAAGGTAACAATGGTGTATCGAATACTGAGATGGGCTGCAAGCTAAACTTCCCTTTCACTACTGTTGTTACAATGTTTAAAAACAAAAGTAAAGTTCTTTGTGAAGTGAAACGTGCTACACAATGTAATACTACAATTATTCATTAACATGAAAATCTTATTGTTGAAATGGAAAAAGAACTTT
Organism: Typopeltis vanoorti; assembly: GCF_054136105.1. Taxonomy (NCBI): domain Eukaryota; kingdom Metazoa; phylum Arthropoda; class Arachnida; order Uropygi; family Thelyphonidae; genus Typopeltis; species Typopeltis vanoorti. Next base: position 113,882,362 of record NC_143563.1, on the reverse strand, counting down.
TAATGGTGTATATTGATAATCAAACTGGTTGGCATGTTCCCTTAAGCCAAGCTTTCGGAATAATTTTTTGTTTGCAATATTGATCTAAATTTTTCAGTTGCATATCTGATGCAAATAAATGTTTCATTTATGCATATATATGACCGCTTAAAAATATTATTAAATCATTACAATCAGAATGGCCAAGTGGTCTAAGGCACTGCGTTTAGGTCACAGTCTAGTCTTCTGGGTGTGGGTTTAAATCCCACTTCTGACAAATTTTTTGCTATCAAGCATAGAGTAATGTTCCCAGTCACAGTCGTGGTCGGTGTGCTCCACTGGGAGGTAACCGTGAGTGTAGTGTGATGGCGTTGCTGATAACTTTTCGCACTTCACCTCGTGGCCAGAAGTGTTGTAGTAATCCGAACTGATTTCATTATCGGCAAATGATGATAAAAGACGTTCCAGATACGCAGATGGAAATAGGTGTAAGAGAATTCCATTGGAATGAATTATTTTTTTGCCAGCCTGGTTGGCCGAGTGGTTAGCATATCCACTCTCCAGCCAAAAAGCTGCGGGTTCGAATCCCGCTGTGGGCATGGATGTGTGTGTGTGTGATTGTCTATGAAAATTTAGTGGTGGTGTTGGGTGGTAGATGCCGTTGGTGTAGATGGTAGTTGCGATTAGTGGAGACAGAGTTGTAGAGTAGGTGTGCCCTCACTCAATGAGTCTTTGGACTCCTTGGAGGTGTCATGTAATAATAATAATAATCTACAAATTGAAAAAAAAATAAAAAAATGGCAGTGATTCCTGCTATATGATGGTAGTCTGAACCTAACATGTCATATGCCTCTATTTACATACTGTTTCGTCAAGTGAAGATGAAGAATGTAAATTCAGAAATGATCAGCCTTTTTGTTTAAATGTCTTTGAGATGGTTCAGAAAGTTGAAACATCTGTGGAACTTATGCTAAATAGTCAATAGCATAAATAGAGAGTTCAATTAGAGGAAGGAATTAAATGTATAACAAAGAGTTGAAGTGCTCAAATTTCATAGGCCGACACAGAATGGACCACATGGGAGGAGAGAAACAGAATGGAATTTTTGAAATATCTGAGGGATAATTATCTAAAACAGCAAGTAATGGAAGGCTCTACAGTTAGAGACTGCCAGATCTGCTGATGGCATCACAGGATTTATCCATAATCCTCCTATTGTGAAAAATGATCCTGCAGCCTTGACCTAGAAGATAACTTTTATCCCTTCTCAACTGGATTTTTTTGTGAAGTAGAGGTATATATGGAACTGCAGTGTGATTGATTATGACAAACTTGGAAGCGACTCGGAACATTATGAAAACATCAGAAATTGCAAGGGAAGGATAAGTAGTGCATTAAAAATGTAGGAGAATAAATCTGGTAGGAATTAAATGGATGATTAACATCACTAAGCAAGTGCTGCAAAAAGAAAAAAAAAATGTTACGGAGGAAATATAACAAAAAATGATGAACAAGCTCATGAAACAGTACAAAGCACACATAAGGTGACCAGCAGGATGAAGAAAGAAAATCAGATTATGAGAGAAATTAGCTAAGCTGGCAAAAGGAACTCCCAAATTTTTTTCACAATATGGAGCAGAAAATTTATGGAAGGATAACTTCAATGAATACAACTGATAAGAAGACAAAGAAATATTAATTAGTGAGTGAGCAATTTGTGAGGATATATCATCCAGTGGAGATGTGGCTGAGATTGTGGATTGATAAGCAGAAGCTGATAAACTGGAGATACTTAGATTATTAAAAATATCTTAATCTGCACAGCAATTTCTGCTCTGCAGATGATGTTGTGCTAATGGACTTACATCCAAACAACCAACTACCTAAATAATCCATGTAAAATGCAGCATTGGGTGGGCTGATATTTAACAGAGGTAAAACTATAATCCTAAAAAACAGAACAGAAGGAATCATTAACTTAAATGACCACGCTTGAAGTAAACCACTTTCTATACCTTGTTCCTACATCAATATTCTGATAGTGGAAAGAAAGCACACAACTTTTCATTTCCATAAAAGACTAATTAATATCTAGAAATCCAATCTCATTACCACTAACACTAAAATTTGTCTGTATAAAATCATGAAATCAAGCCACATTTACATATGGTTCCCAGACATGAAATACACAGAAACACAATTATTGTTTGTTTCTGTGTGCATTACTGCAATTTTTATACTGTATCCCAGAAGATGCTTCTGTGACAGAGATGAAATACTGGAACCATTAAACCTGTGTTTAATTATTTTTTGGGCTGTTTTCACTCCATAAAACCTAAATTATGAAATCATCAACAGCTTTGGGACAATACAACTTTGACCAATATCAGGATATATATGGCAAGATCACATTCCTAATGCTGTCATTGTTGAAGAAAGCAAAGACCTCTAACAGAAACAATTTAGAAAATTCAACTGCAGTGGACGGGACACCAACTTAGACATCCACCTTCCAATGTCCAGTGCTCTGGATCTCTACAGATCAACTAATAATGGACACAGAAGAAGGCCCAGAAAACCATTCTATTAAGAATTAGCAGAATTCTTTTTGAAGAGGAGACTCATGGACCATTTGATATTTGCTAGTTGGTACATATTAGAGCAACTCAGCTAACTTCATTTAATAAACTTTATCAGAATGAATTGTTTTGTCATTATTATCTGTACACTTCTGTGTATATTTCCCTATTCATACCTGAATAAATCATGATGATGATGATGATGAATGTGGTCATGGGATAAGATAGGATATCTGTCCCATAGGTTATGAAGTTTATATTTTTTACCAGATCACCATTATATTTTCCTAATCTAATGGTGATCTGGAGTCAAGGCTAGCAGGTGAAAAGATGTGCTCTCAGAGAGCTCCATAAAGATTTGTGATTTTTGTTGATTTATTAAGTGTTTTCTTAGATTTAATTGTGTGTTTTTGGTATATTATTGTAGTTTTATTAGTGTAGTTATTGTACTGAAGTGTTTTATAACATAATTTCAGAAAACTTATTAGTTTTTACTACACTTAAAAATGGTGCCAAAAACTTGTTCGTAACAAAGCAGTGAATAAAGCTAAAGTTGCTACTGAGGAGAGCGTTTTTCCCAAACAAAAACACTGCTGCAGTGATGATAATAATTTATCTGAGAATACGTTGACATTAGAAAATTCTTGGTTAAAATAAATTATTAGGAAATCGACCAGGGAATTGGAAATGGTGGAAAAACGTTTGTTTAAACTTCGACAGGATAATAAAAAAGGATGAGAACAAGAACAAGCAGGAAAATACTGAACTTGGTCATCAAAATATTAATAACAACAAAGTAAGTCAGATAATATCTAAGAAAAAAGAGTTAATATGGTATGGTAACATAATTTTAAAATTTGTGCTTGTCGAGAGGGTCACCACTTCTAGTTTCCCAGAAGTGAAAATTAAAAATATGACAAATGTAATTGAAAACCAAAAAAGAAATGTAAAAGAAATGGTAGTACTGGTAGGTACTAATAATTTAAGTGGTGACAAACATAGTATGAGAGAAGGTATGAAAGGTCTGTTGGAAGAAGCGAGAAAGAAATGTGAAAGAGTAAAAATTGTAGGATTACTACCTAGATATGATAGTACTGAGTTAAGAAGGAGGGGGATGATAGCAAATGATTTCACCCGCAGCCTATTATTATTATTATTCTGCCCTCCATGGAGTCAAAAGACTCATCGTGGGAGGTCCTTCCTAAGAAACACAAAGTCCATCATACCACTCCTTACACTCATCGACCGTTCATCGCTCTCACCACTCCATCAGGCAATGCATTCCACTGTTCAACCACCCTCCATGCAAAGAAACCACTCCTCACCATCTTGCTCACAGTTTTCTTTTGTAACTTCAAGAGATGGCCTCTTGTCATGACTCCTTCCCGCTGTTCAACCAAGCGAAAGAACTCCCCAGTGTCAACCCTGTAACCACCTCTCAACAGTTTAAAAGTCTCAATCATATCACCTCTCCTTCTTCTATCCACCAAACTCTGCAGTCCACATTCTCTCAGCCGATCCTCATAACTATCCTTGTACAGTCCTGAAACCATCTTTGTCATCCGTCTTTGTATCCTTTCCACAGTTAACTTATCACCTTCAAATCCTGGGGACCAAATCTGAGAACAATAGTCCAAGTGTTGTCTGATCAGAGACTTATACAACGGAATGATAACCCTCTTATCTCTGCAGGTCAGTGTCCTTCTCATAATAGCAGCAATCCTCTGTATTACCTTCACCACCTTTGCAATATGTCCCCTAAACTTCAGGTTTCTATCAATCATCAACCCCAGATCTCTTGTCTCCCCAACTTCCTCCAGTATAACTCCTCCCATAGAGTATGCAGCATCCCATCGATGTTTCCCAAACCTCAAGACCTTACATTTTCCTGCATTAAACTGACACCCCTATTCATTTGCCCATCTATCTGGCTTATTCAAATCCTCTTGAAGGGCTACCACATCTGAACTATTACTAATAATCCTTCCTAGCTTTGCATCATCTGCAAACAACTGAATATCCCCTTGCAATGTCACTGATATAAAGGTTAAACAATATAGGTCCTAGTACTGAACACTGTGGGACCCCACTTGTAACCCTCTGCCTCCTTGAAATTGCTCCACCATACACAACTCTCTGATACCTATCAGACAGCCAATCCTGAATCCAGTTGACCAATCTGACATCCAGACCTATGTGCTGCAACTTAAATATCAGCTTATCATGTGGCACCCTGTCAAATGCCTTTGCTAAGTCTAAGAAAATTGCAGTATATGCCTTTCCCTCATCTAATGTTCTTGTAACTTTATTATAAAAGGCTAGCATATTGCTAAAACAAGAGTGCCCTTTCACAAATCCATGTTGACTCTCACAGATAACATTACCCTCACCTGCCCAGTGCTGTATACGGTCCCTCACTACTTTCTCCAAGATCTTAACAACTACTGATGACACACAGACTGGTCTATAATTAGACACTTCCAGTCTGTTACCACCCTTATGCAATGGCACTATCTTACCTTCCTTCCATTCCCTGGGCACCTTTGCCAAAGCCAGACTTTCATTGAAAAGCCATGTTAAAGGCACTGTCAATTCCCTAGCACATTCTCTCAAAACTCGTGGTGAAATACCATCCAGTCCCACAGCTTTACTGACATCCAGAATACTCAGTATCTGAAACACACTCTTCTCCTGTACCTCCAGACCTCGAACTAGTCCTATCCCTCTAGCATTAAAACTGACTCCTCTAGGATGAAATACTTCAATAAAGTGTTTATTGAACAATTCCACTATGTCCTCTGCATCAGTCACTCTATTCCTATTTTTATCCCACAATATCATTCTTCCACAGTCATTTCTCCTCCTACTGGCCACATAGCTAAAAAATTCCCTAGGATTTTCTTTGGATCTTAGGGCCAATCTCCTCTCATTTTTCCAGTTTTGCTTTCCTTACCACACTAGTCACTCTTCTGGCCTGTGTCTTATATTCCTCATGCATCTCTTCACCTGTCTCCTTATATCTCTTCCATAGCCTCTTTTTCGCATGCAATTCCTGTTTAATATTGTTTGTCATCCACTTTACTCCAAATTGCGTCCTCTTCTTCACTCGTGGTATACAACTTACCATTGCTGATAACAAATATTCCTTCACAATTTCCCACGCACTAGTGATATCCCGGCCTTCCAATTCCTGCCTCCATGAAACTTCCCGAAGTTGACGTCTAAGACTATTATAATCACCTGCCTTATAATTCCACATAAGTTCCCGTCTCTTTGATACTCCTGCATGTCTATTCATTTTCCTAGTCAACACCATATGGTCACTCTCTCCAACTGGTGGGAGAGACATCAACTCAGTTATTATCAACTCTTCTGATGCGATAACCAAATCCAAAACTTTTGAACCTCTTGTTCCCTCTGTTACATGTTGCCTAAGACATTTGTCCCTCAAGAATTCTAGAAATTCCATTCTCCTATTGCTACATGCATCTTCCTCTCTCCAATTTATACTACTGTAGTTAAAATCTCCCATAACAATCATTCTTCTTGCACTTGCCAAACTTAGCTGTCTAAACATCTCCTGGTCCCCATCCTCTGTGCTCCTGGGTCTGTAGCAACACCCCACTAAATATCCTGTCTTGCCTACCTCTACCTCACACCATATGCTCTCAAAATCATTTGTCTCACTTCCAAATTCTCCACTCTTAGAGGACATAGGTCATCACTTATCATAAGCAGTACTCCATCACCACGCTTTCCCCTCCTATCCTGACGAAAAATGCTATACCCAGCGACTTCTATTCCTGTTATTATATCCCCTTCTGTCAACCACGTCTCAGTGATTGCAATAATTTTTGGCCAGGCTGATGCTATCTGCGCAACCAATTCCTCTCCCTTATTCCGGATACTCCTGGCATTAGTATAAAGCATATAAATGCCATTGTTTCTATACCCCGCATTATTCCTTCTAGACTCCACTGGGCTCAGTGTTACCTGACATTGTCTCCCTTCTCCCAAGTATCCATTCCCACAAGAGGCCACCCCTGCTATCATCCTCCCTGGGACACACTGACTCACTCAGAACAGCAATCTCTCCAGATGCCTACGTCCATCCTCATCTTCTTGTAACTCTTGTTCATTATAATAAATTTACAAGAACCTCAATGTTCTTGTAACTTTATTATAAAAGGCTAGCATACTGCTAAAACAAGAGTGCCCCTTCACAAATCTATGTTGACTCTCACAGATAACATTACCCTCATCTGCCCAATGCTGTATACGGTCCCTCACTACTTTCTCCAAGATCTTAACAACTACTGATGACACATAAACTGGCCTATAATTAGACACTTCCAGTCTGTTACCACCTTTATGCAATGGCGCTCTCTTACTTTCCTTCCATTCCCTGGGCACCATTCCTGCAGCCAGATTTTAATTGAAAAGCCAGGTTAAAGGCACTGTCAGTTCCCTACCACATTCTCTCAAAACTCGTGGTGAAATACCATTCAGTCCCAAAGTTTTACTGACATCGAGAGTACTCAGTATCTGAAACACACTCTCCTCCTGTACCTCTAAACCTCGAACCTGCCCTATCCCTCTAGCATTAAAACTGACTCCTCTAGGATGAAATACTCCAATAAAGTTGAAAGTTTATTTTTCGCTTGGTTAGACTATAATAAATTTAGTTTAATCCTTTATCCAAGTCTCTAAATCCAGAGTAATTTAATAGAAAGGTGGCACACCATTTGGCAACTCCAATAGGTAAACATGACCTTGCTAATGCTTCTGCCTGGTATCTCCACTTGGGCCTGGCTCCCACTGAAGAGACCTCAATAAAGGTTGAAACTAATCTGGGTAGTGGCCTTCTCTTAATGCATAACATTATACATATCCGCAAGGAGATGTGTTTTGCATTATGGGAGATACTGAGATAGGAGTGATGTTAGCGTGCTCCACCTTTGCAACGAGTTACCCGGTGTTGTACCACCTTACTCCAGTCCTGAAGATACTTTCAGGCGCAAACTTTGTTTGCTCACACTTGGATAAAGGATTAAACTAAATTTATTATTCTCCAATAAAGTCTTCATTGAACAATTCCACTATGTCCTCTGCATCAGTCACTCTATTCCCATTTTTATCCCACAATATCATTCTTCCACAGTCATTTCTCCTCTTACTGGCAACATAGCTAAAAAATTCCCTAGGATTTTCTTTGGATCTTAGGGCCAATCTACTCTCATATTCCAATTTCGCTTTCCTTGCCACACTAGTCACTCTTCTGGCCTGTGTCTTATATTCTTCATGCATCTTCTCTTCACCTGTCTCCTTATATCTCTTTCATAGCCTCTTTATCGCATGCAATTCCTGTTTAATATTGTTTGTCATCCACTTTACTCCAAACTGTGTCCTCTTCCTCACTCGTGGTATACAACTTACCATTGCTGCTAACAAATATTCTTTCACAATTTCTCCCACACTAATGATATCCTGGCCTTCTAATTCCTCCCTCCATGAAACTTCCCGAAGTTGACATCTAAGACTGTTATAATCACCTGCTTTATAATTCCACATAAGTTCCCACCTCATTGATACTCCTGCATGCCTATTCATTTTCCAAGTCAAAACGATATGGTCGCTCTCTCCAACTGGTGGGGGAGACATCAACTCAGTTATTATCAACTCTTCTGATGCTATAACCAAATCCAAAACTCTTGAACCTCTTGTTTCCTCTGTTACATGTTGCCTAAGACATTTGTCCCTCAAGAATTCTAGAAATTCCATTCCCCTATCGCTACATGCATCTTCCTCTCTCCAATTTATACTACTGTAGTTAAAATCTCCCATAACAATCATTCTTCTTGCACTTGCCAAACTTAACTGTCTAAACATCTCCTGGTCCCCATCCTCTGTGCTCCTGGGTCTGTAGCAACACCCCACTAAATATCCTGTCTTGCCCACCTCTACCTCACACCATATACTCTCAAAATCATTTGTCTCGCTGCCTTCCAAAGCCTCCACTCTTAGAGGATATAGGTTGTCACTTATCATATTATTATTGCATAATTCTCATTGCATACTTCGGCTGGTTTAGTTATCAAGAATTCAGCAATAAGACCTTACTTACCACTATTCTGCAATTTTTTATTAAGTTCATAATACGGAGCTAAACAAATATCCAGTTGTCTTGTGAATTTTCCAGAGCGCTCCATTTGAGAGATCATTATCCATAAAATAACTTTCTTGCCAAGTCCAATCCTTCTGCTAATTTCTTTAAACTGAATTCTTTAACAGATTCATCACAATGGGAATCTTCTGCAAAACTTTCCTCACTATTTGGTTCAACATCATCTATTAATTGTACCAGTTCCTCCTCATTTAAATCTATTTCCCCATCAATTAATTCACTAATTTCGTTTTCAACCATATCGCAAAAATGCTCTAAGTGGCAATTACTATAAAAATAAATTTTTCATATAAAACAAACATTACACATTGTATGTAACTCACCAAAAAATAAAGTGCACAGCTTGAGATTAACACACTTATGATTTTTAATGTGGTTTCACAGCAGAAAACGAAGACAATTTCCAACATTAAGCACTTTATACGGTAAACAATTGACGTACGTGTGTGCTAAAGGGTATTTCTCCTAATATAAATTTCGCTAATTATAACTAAATGCATGATACGTGCAGACACAAATTTAACAAAGATAAAATTTGATTTTTAAGTCACTTGTTGAAAAATATATGAAAAGATAAAGGTTTACTACACTTTGTAGACCGTCTTGTATCGCAACCGCATTGTATAAGTACTGCATTCAACAAGGGAGACTACAATTTTTTTTTTTTTTTTATAATTCGTTATAGACCGTGTTATATCGAAACCGCGTTGTATAAGTACTGCATTATACGATGGTTACCTGTATATAACACTCAGGCCAAAAAAGTAACAAGTATTGCGAGAAAAGTTAAAATGCAGTATGAAAAGAAATTGGCCCGGCAATCTAAAGGCAATCCAAAAGAATTTTATCGTTATGCCAAAAGCAAAAGAAAGAATGAATGTGGAAGAATAACTTTATTGAATGCAGATGGTACACAAGTGTCGGAAGCTAAGGAGATTGTTCAGTTAATGAGTGCTCACTTTGCTAAGATATATCGACCAAGTATATGTAGCATGGTGCTATGCTATGTTGGATGAAGAGTTAGAAGTTCATGAAAATGAGGCTGAAGAGCTCTTGCATAACCTGGATAAGAATTTGTCAACAGGAACGGATGGAATATCTGCCCGTTTGTTAAAGGAATGTTCAGCTGAATTGGCTAGGTCTTTCACACATTTGTATAACTTGAGTCTCAGCTCAGGAATGATACCACAGGAATGGAAGGAATGTATGATAGTTCCATTGCACAAGGGTGGTGCAAAAACCGATGTGTCTAACTACCGACCTATTAGTATCTCTAGTGTGGTAGTGAAGATTTTAGAGAAGTTGGTAAGAACTCACATGCAGAAATGGGTAGATAAGCTTTCTATGCTCTGCAGGGAACAGCATGGGTTTACTAAAGGAAGGTCATGTTTTAGCAATTTGTTCATATTCTATAACAATGTTATGGATGAGTTGGATAAAGGGAATGGATACACTATGATAATATTGGATTTTTCTAAGGCATTTGATCGGACACGATAGGCTGTTGTGTAAACTGGAGAATATGGGATTGGAACATAATCTATCGACTTGGATCAGGGGATGGTTGACAGACAAATATCAAAAAGTGGTATACAGTGGGTGTGAATCTGCCAGATTTAAGGTAACCAGTGGTGTACGCCAGGGTTCAGTGTCTTTGGGCCATTATTGTTCAATCTATACATTAATGACATCAAGCAGGGTCTATCATCAGATTTGCAATTGTTTGCTGATGATGCAAAGATAGGCAGGGAAATTAGGGATGCTACTGATATTCAGCAATTACAAAATGATTTGAATAGGCTGGAAATTTGGGCAAACAAAAATGGCTATCAGTTTTAATATTAGTAAGTATAAAGTTATGCACTTTGTCATGATTAGAGTTCCAGCGGCATATTATATTAGCTGGGTTAAGCTACAAGAAACTGAAGAGGCAAAGGATCTTGGTGCATTGGTGGATAGGAATTTGAAGTTTAAAGGTCACATAACAAAAGTTGCAAATACAACTCGGAGGATAATTGTGATGGTGAAGCGAATCTTGTCTTGTAAGGATAAGGAAGTCATTTTGCTTCTTTATAAGGCTTTGATAAGACCACACCTGGATTATTGTGTGCAGATTTGGTCTCCCAAGTTCCAAGGGGATAAAGAAGCTGTGGAAAGGGTGCAAAGAAGAGTTACAAAGATTATATCCAGATTATGGGATTTAGATCATGAAGTCAGATTGCAAGTATAAGGAATGAGGGCTCTGGTTAACAGGAGAAAGAGGGGGTGATACGATAGAGGTCTATAAACTTTTGAATGGGTGTTATAGGATATCATCTGATGAAATGCTTTGTTCTATGGAAGGTGGGGAGAGAACATGGGAGCATCCATGGAAGTTAAATTTATTTGCAGTCAAGAAAGGGGTAAGAGCTAGGTTTTTCTCCCAGAGAGCAGTAAGTGAGTGGAATAATTTGCCCTTATGAGTAGTGAGTGCATCTCGTGTAAATGAATTTAAGAGAAGGTATGATAGCTGGATTGGGTAATTTACAGTCTCCCTTGATGAGTCCTTGACTCCCTGGAGGTCTCAGATAATAATAATAATAAAGTGCAAGAGAATTTGAAGTGTCGCTTCCAGATTTAACACCAGAAGGGTTTGAAGTAATGGCAAGAGGACAAGATAGTTCCTGTGGTTCTATAAAATCCAGTGGGAATTAAATTAAAGAATAGCATCATTAAACTGAATTTTTTTAAAATGCAATTTTTAAAAAATGGAAGTGTAATGAGGGATGTAAAGAGAAAGGTGAGCAGTGATTTCATGAGCGTTATAAAGCACATGAAAAGGATGACCTGCTGCACAGTAAACCCCCAAAGAGTTTTTTTGCTATAGTGACTAAAAGGAAAAATGATTATGGTAAGAAAACATAACGAATGCTTCTGGAAGAGAAGGGACAGAGGCTTTAGGTTAGATTCCTTTCTTTTAGGCTTGCACGGTGATCCGAATGCATTTTTGGAAATTATTGAGACAACTACCGTGTTTGAATAAAAACTTTAGTTTACTATTACTAAAATTTTACAATTCGACGTTTCAACCTTTATGTCAAGGTCATCTTCTGGAGCGTACAAATATACACAAGAAACAAGCTCTACTACAATCATACTGATTCGTTAAAGACACTGACTAACCGCTACCACAATTGTTGGCCTGACCTCTGGTGAAAAAAAAAAAAAAAAAAAAAAAAAAAATATACATCAACGCTAGAGTCCTATTATTTGTGTTGTCTACTATATACATATATTAACATCATTCCAGCCAGTTTGAGTGGAATGGTTTCTAATACTAGCAGATTGGCTGAAGTCCTGACTTATGTTGAATCTTTCATATTAGGTTGGCTGAATGTGTGCCATCCAGAACCTTGGAATTTTCATACCATCTTTATTGTTGATATTTGGGTGGTTTATCAGGATTTCGCAGGATTCTTTAAATTTTCTTTCGTACCATGTTTTTGTGTGGTGTAAGCAGCAGGTGCTTTTCCAGTTGATTTAGTGTAAGGTATTAAGTGCATGGTCTGAGAGGCCTGCTTCACCATAATGGTTATATTTAATGTGTCTAATGTGTTCTTACTTGCGTATAGGGATTGTCCGTCCTGTTTCACCAATGTACGGTAAGTTACAGGTGCAGCGGATGCAATAGACTCCAGGATGTGCTAATGGGAGGAGAGGATCCTTAGAGGAGCTGAATATGGTTTTAAGTTTAGTGGGTGGTTTAAAGGCGGCATTGAGGTTATAACGTTGTAGGATTCTGTTGATTTTTTCTGATAACCCTTTAATGTATGGGATGGCTATGGTTTTACTGTAATCTAGATTCGTTTTTGGTGTGGTTTTATAGAGTATTTTATTGACAGTATTTTTGTTATAGCCATTGTTTATGAATGTGTCACTAATGATTTTTAGTTCTTGTTTCAGGGCTTGCTGGTTAGAGCAAAAAGTTGTGGCTCTGTTTTTAAGGGTGTTTATGACTCCATATTTTTGTGCTGGGTGGTGGTATGAATTCGCATGTATGTATTGGCCCGTGTGTGTCGGTTTTCGGTAGACCGTGAAGGATAGACTGCCTGAAGGAAGACGTGTAACTAGTGTGTCTAGGAACGGGAGCAAATTTGGTTTTCGATTTCGATGGTAAATTGTATGCGTTGGTGTTGTTTGTTTAGGTGGCTGAGGAATGTGTTTAGCATTTGACACCCGTGCGGCCAGATCGCGAACACGTCGTCAACGTATCTGAGCCATATTGTCGGTTGAAGCGTGGTGGAATCAAGTGCCCTTTGCTCAAAGGTTTCCATGTAGAAGTTCACGATTGGGGGAGATAATGGTGAGCCCATGGCTGTACCTTCCTTTTGTAGGTAGAATTTGTTTTGCCACACGAAGTAACCGGACTTTAGTACGTGGGCAAAGAGGGCCGTAATGTGGGGCGGAAATTTGTTCTGTAGTAGGAGAATTGTGTCATTGATTGGGACATTAGTGAAAAGGGCAGAAACGTCAAAACTGACTAATAAGTCGTCTTTGTCGAGTGTTATGTTTTTGATTATGTTTATAAAGTGTTGTGTGTTTTTTATGTAGGAGGGGAATGACTTACCAACTCCTTGAGTGTTGCCGCTAATTTCTTGGCTAGGTGGTAATTGGGACTGTCTATTCTTTCCACTATTGGTCGAAGGGGCACATTTTGTTTGTGTATTTTCGGAACCCCATATATTCTGGGGGGGGGGGGGCGTAGTGGGGTTTGAGTTTTTTTAACTGTGTCTGGTGGCCAAGAAGTGACGGACTTTAGTAGTGTTTCTGTTTTGTCCTTTATCCTCTTTGTTGGGTTATAATTTACCATTTTATATGTGTTGTTATCGGCTACTAGTTGGTTCATTTGCAGTATGTATGTTGACCTGTCAAGGACAACAGTGGCACTGCCTTTATCAGCTTTCGTTATTATTATGTTTTGTTTGGCTTTTAATGATTTAATTGCTGCTAAACCTGTTTTAGTCAGGTTGTTCTGTATGGTTTTCTTGGTATTTAGGACATTACTGGTTTCTAGTCGTATTTTGTTTGCTATGTTGTTAGGTAGGAATCTGATGCCTCTTTCAATGTGGTAGATAAAATCTAATTTGTTTACCTTTTTAGGCGCTATTGCATAGTTCAGTCCTTTATTCATCAGCGTGACTTCGCCGTTGTTCAGGGTGTGGCTTGATAAGTTAATCACATGGTTCTTGCTTGTCGGTGGTTGGTCGCTCCTTGTCTCCCTTGTTTGTTGTTCATTGTTGTTTCTCGGGGAGGAAGTCCTCTGATTGGCCGCCATATTTTGCCATTGTTTCAACCTGTGGAATTTTTTCTTGAGTTTTTCTTTGTTCTTTTCCAGGGTATGCTTGGGCGAATTGTCAGTAATTCTTTCAAGTGTTTGTAGAATGTCTGGGTTAACACAGTTCAATAGTTCTGATTGTAATGTAGAAACTAGATTTTGTGTTGTAGCTAGGTTTTATAGAGTATTTTATTGACAGTATTTTTGTTATAGCCATTGTTTATGAATGTGTCACTAATGATTTTTAGTTCTTGTTTCAGGGCTTGCTGGTTAGAGCAACCGCACAAAAACATGGTACGAAAGAAAATTTAAAGAATCCTGCGAAATCCTGATAAACCACCCAAATATCAACAATAAAGATGGTATGAAAATTCCAAGGTTCTGGATGGCACACATTCAGCCAACCTAATATGAAAGATTCAACATAAGTCAGGACTTCAGCCAATCCGCTAGTATTAGAAACCATTTCACTCAAACTGGCTGGAATGATGTTAATATATGTATATAGTAGACAACACAAATAATAGGACTCCAGCGTTGATGTATAATTTTTTTTTTTTTTTTTTTTTTTTTTTTTCACCAGAGGTCATGCCAACAATTGTGGTAGCGGTTAGTCAGTGTCTTTAATGAACCAGTATGATTGTAGTATAGCTTGTTTCTTGTGTATATTTGTACGCTCCAGAAGATGACCTTGACATAAAGGTTGAAACGTCGAATTGTAAAATTTTAGTAATAGTAAACTAAAGTTTTTATTAAAACACGGTAGTTGTCTCCATAATTTCCAAAAATGCTTTAGGTTAGATTGTTTTGAATTATGGCAGAAGTAACTAAGGCTATGTGCTCAATGCATTATGTCTGTTAATTAGAAGTGGTTATCTGGCAGGTTTGCCTGTTTTGAGGGTTGAAAACTATGAGTTTTCAAGATGAAACTGGCTGAATTACCTTCAATTTAAAGGCAGGCCCCTATGAAAGTTCTTGTGCATTCTAGATGCGATTCAAACTTGTGGTCCTTTCAACCAAAGGATATCATTAATATCAGCTGAGCAGCTACTGTGGAGACTCCAGTGACAAAAGCAGGACTAGATGAATTACTATCACTTTGTCAGGTTTCATCCATGTGAAAATATTAAGAGGTTGCATAGCTTCGTGAAAAAGAGCTCCTGCCAGAACAATTTACTCACTCTCTATAATAAAGTGATAGTTCAGTTATATACACAGAAATTGCTACACGGTAACACTGCTAGACTTCACTAAAACCTTTGGCAGGTTACCTAGAAGAATATCTCTTACAAACTGAAACAAAGGAGGATATATATCATCAGATCTGAGGCTGGAGACAAATATCAATGAAAGATATATATATGGTGACAGAATCAAAGAGAAGGAAGGTGAACTGCAATTTAAATTGCATGGAGGATACAAGAGCTAATTAGAAGGAAAATATCAGCTCTTCGCTGATGATGCTAAACAGAGATGACAAGAGGTGAATAAAGGTGACGTAAAAAGATCCTGCAGGATGATCTGAACACAATGTGGACAAAGGATAATGGTTACCAGTTCAGTATGACAAAGTGAAACGTTATTTTGAAAGTAATATTTCAATTGAAAAGAAACAAGGAAGAAAAAAACTCCAAAAGTAATGCTTGTGTGAGTGTGTGCGCACCCATGCACACAGTGTTTAGAATATAAATAGTCTTACAAAAGTCTAGTCTTGCTTTGTTTCTTCATCCCTTGGCTACTGCTTAGTACATCAGTGTATTGTGAAATATGTATTTCTTAAATTATTTTGTACATAATTAACAAGTCTTTTAAAAACTTGCTAACATAACTAAAACTATTTGCAGAATTGAGTTTTTGGTGCACGAAATTGAAAATGCTTTTGAACTCACCATAAGTTATAATGGTTTTTTGAAGTGACTGCAGTTGTAAGTACTATGTGGGCATGTACAACAAGAAACAGCAATGGCAGAGCTAACATTAATGGCTAATCAAAAAAAGTATGCAGTCAAATAACTACAACTGCTGATTGTCATAAGCAGAGAAAACTGATGCTATAAATCACTAGCACTGAAGCTGAACATGGAATTAGCATAATTCAACAAAAAATCATTACATACGTTACAATAACATGGGGGACATGCTGGGTGTTGAATCAACTTACTAGCGAAATGAAAGATTTGATGACAAACTGTTAGTTTGTCACCAAATGTTTCAACATTGTCAGAGGAAAAGCAATGTTTTTCTTCACAAAATCATGACTAGGAATGATAGTCTATGAATAGTGTCTCTATTTCATCGAGAGAGCCTCTGTAGCTCAGTTAGTTTCAAGAGCAGCTTGGATTGAAAAACTTTCATAATCTTGTCTATAAAGCAAAGAACCTTTATCAGGGATTTTTGATCAAAGGTGAGTTAGCTAGTTTGACACTGAGGTGGAGAATATTTGTTTGAGGAAACTCAGGTTTTTTCATCCCTTAAAAAAAAAATCAGGAAACCTGATCTCATGAACACAAATATCTACAGGCATAGAATATTATTGGACAATGAAGGCAATGACAAACCTTGTTCTATAATAATAATTTCCTAGTAAGGCAGCATTGCCACCTCACCAACCGCTGGGTTGAGGGAAAACACACCATCTCGTTGAGCACCAAAGAGTTAAAAATTTAACTTTTCACTTAAAAGTGCACGTGGACAGTCTTTTGAGACAGCAAATATCATTAACCAGGACTATAAAGTGAAAGGGATGAAAATAAATTCACAAAGCTAAGTAAAGGTTGAGCATGTTGAAACCATGAATTAATCATGCTTGAGCTGAACAAGGGCCACTGAAAAATTACGAGGTGAGACTGTACCCAAGCAAAGTCATTTCAATGGTTACTGCCAAAGAGATTGGATTTGAAGTTGTAAACATTCTTCCTATGACCCAGTCCTGGCTCTATCAGGCTTAAATATTTCCTAAACTGACAAATTTCATTTGTCAGGCTTAAATTCAACACAAGGGATATTTAGAGTGGGGGGGAATGTGATTCCATTAATTAATAAATTAAAGCTGCACACCATATGCTACAGCCTCTGTGTGGAATGAACTTCAGAATAATGCCAAATTCAATGAATTTGGCACTGTTCTCATTCTGTCTTCTGATCAATGTACTAATCCTGTAGTCTGATGATGTCTTAGTTACTAAGGCAAACTATAGGTATATGAATTTTTTCTTTTATACTTACAAATGTCCTTAAACTACTTTTCCTATAGCTCTCATAAATGAAACATAAATATTACTTTTCTTATATACATACATTGTTTAAATATGTTTATTCATCCCAAAATAAATGGAATAAGTGAAACATGGTTGAAGATGATATCTTAACCAGAATAGAAATGGAAGGATACAGGATTTTTCATGAGGAAAGAAAGGGCAAGAAGGGAGGGGGGGGGGTGCTGCTGATGATAGCAGGGGAATTAAGTCCACGAAAGGTAGACATGAAAGAGGGAAATAGTGGCAATAGTTATGAGGTGGCGTGGAGTGAGATGGAAGTTGACAGGAAGACATATTTAATTGGATGTTTCTATAGGCCTGAGTATGTGGAGAATGGTGATGAAGAAATGTATAAACAACCTGGATAAGTGAACAAAGGAAGAGTGATTATTATGGATGATTTTAATCATGGTCTTATAGATTGGATTGAAGAGATAGCATTTGGGAATAAGGAAAATGAATTTCTTGATTCTTAAGAGACCACTACTATAGGCAGCATGTAAAGGAGGAATGCAAGGATTGAGAGTTTTAGATTTGATCAGAGAATACAAATGTGAGTGGTGGTTAGCACTTTCCTCCAGTTGTTAAGAGTGATTGTAAAGTGATCACCTGTGTTGTGACTAGTCATATGCAGACTTTTGTGAGGAAAAGATATTTGTGGAATTATAAGGCTCATGATTATGACAAGATTAGGAGACAGCTTGGAGCCATAACATGGAATGAGGAGTTGAGCAATAAGGAAATAAATGCTGCATGGGAATTGACAAAGAAATACATAACAGCATCAATGTGTGAATATATTCCGAAGGCCAAAAAGCTGAATAAGGTAGGTGCAAAATGGATGAATGTGGAGCTTAAGCATGAAATCTGTAAAAAAAAAAAAATACTTCGGAGGAGGTACAAGATGAATAATGGTAATCAGTCACATGAAGAATATAAAGAACAAGCCAGGAGAGCGACTCAGTTAGTAAGGAAAACAAAAGTGCAGTATGGGCAGAAATTGGCAAATCAGGCAAAAAAAAAATCCTAGAGGGTATTTTAGATATATGGCAGGTAGAAGGAAAAACGACCATGGTAAGATGATATTAACGGATGAAAATTGTAGAATGGGAACTGTTTTGTGGAAGACATTGTTGAGGTATTCAGTGATCAATTTATAAGAGCATTTCATCATGATCAGAGCAGAATCATGAGGAACTTAAGTGTAGAGGACATAGGAGAGGATGGCTTAACTGTGAGTGAGTTAATAAGGTGATAAGATTTGATAAAATATCACCAGGCATCTGAAGAGAATATTCTAAGGAATTGGAAGTAGCAATGGAATGCCTCTTTAATAAAAGTCTTGCAACAGCAGAGGTTCCAAGGAAGTGGAAGGAGGGTCAAATTGTTCCACTACATAAAGGTGGTGATAAGGCAGTATCTTCAAGTTATAGGCCGTACTCTATATCTGAAGTTGTGATGAAGGTACTGGAGGGATTGATGAGAGGTAGGATACAGAAATGAATTGATAACAGCAGTATTCTCTGTGGTTATCACCATGCGTTTGTTAAGGGGAGATTGATGTTTCACTAACTTACTTATGTATTATAACAAGGTGACAAATACCTTGGACAGGGGAGATGCATATACGGTGGTATACCTTGGATTTTGCAAAGGCTTTTGATAGACTGCCACATGACAAGCTCTTATATAAGTTGAAACAGATGGGATTGGATAACAGCCTTCTGAGTTGGATCAGTGAGTGGCTGTTGGATAGGTATCAGAAAGTTGTATATATGGGTGCGGTGTCCCAAAAGAGAAAGGTCATTAGTGGTATGCCGCAGGTGTCAGATGTGGGGCCGTTGTTGCTCAATTTGTATGATAATGATATTGGGATAGGTTTATCTAGTGATATGCAGCTGTTTGCAGATGATGTAAAACTGAAAATATTAATGCAGAATCAAGTGGATGTCATAGCCTTACAAGAGGACTTGAATAGATTGCATGAATGGGCAGGTAAGTGGAACTGGCAGTTCAATGTTGCAAAGTATACACTTCGTGGGGAAAGTTTAAAGGAAGTAGAGGAGTTGAGAAATCTAGGAGTGATGATAGACAAGGAAATGAAATTCAGGGGTCACATTATTAATATTATTATTACAGGTGACTCCAGGGAGTCCTTAGACTCATCGAGGGAGGCCGTAAACATCATGTCCACACAACTATTCAACTATTAGGCATTCTCACAGTATCTATCATACCTTGCCTTGAACTCATTCACTGTCATAGCACCCACAACAGACTCTGGCAGCTTATTCCACTCATTTACCACTCAAAAAGTAAAGAACCTAGCTCTAACACCCCTGCTAACCACACTCTTGCCCAGCTTCCATAGGTGTCCCCTAGTTCTCCCACTACCAGTCCTGATCTCAAAAATATCCTCTGAATTAATCCCATACAAACCCTTCAGCAATTTGCATGACTTAATCATATCTCCCCTCTTATGCCTATCAACCAGTTTCTGCAACCCACAAATCTTCAACCTGTTCTCATAAGGTTCATTCCATAGACCTGCTATCATCTTGGTCAATCGCCTCTGGATTCAAAAGAAACCTAGGTGACCAAATCTGGGCACAGTAGTCGAGATGAGGTCTTATCAAGGCTCAATACAGAGGAACAATAACTTGCTTGTCTCTGCTCGTCAAAGTATTTTTCAACAATAAGTTATTTGATGAGCTGATTTAGCCACTTTTGCAATGTGCCCCTAAACTTCATCTCCCTATCCACCAACACTCCCAAGTCCCTGGCCTCATCAATCTCCTGGAGTACAGTTCCACCAATTAGCAGCAGAATACCACATTGGTGGTATACTGCTGCTAATCTTTTCACCCCAAAATGCATAACCTTACATTTTGTCACATTAAATTGATATCCATTCTCCTTAGCCCAGAACTCCAATCTATCCAAATCATCCTGCACGATTTTGACATCTTCTGTATTCACTATTGTCCTACCCGACTTTGTATCATCAGCGAACAAATGAACTGGTCCTCTTAGATACTTCCCTATATCGTTAATGAACAAACTGAACAGCAGTGGTCCAAGAACAGAACCCTGCGGCACACTACTAGTCACAGGTGTCTTTTGGACTCTACTCCTCAATAAACTACTCTCTGATATCTCTTCATCAACCACCCACCTACCCATCTCACCAACCCTATATCCATTGCCATATGTTGCAGTTTAATGATTAGAATTCCATGTGGTATCCTGTCAAACGCCTTAACCAGGTCCAGCAGTATCACTGTAAACCCATTACCCTTATCCCGTTCAGCCATCACTGTGTTATAAAACTTGAGCAGGTTACTGAGGCATGATCTACCCTTCACAGAGCCATGCTGACCCCTGTACAGTATCTCATTTTCATCAATCCATTCCTGTATTTTTCATTTGACTACTTTCTCCAGGACCTTGACAACGACTCCTGATATGCTGATCGGTCGGTAATTTGCAACAGTAGTCTTTGTTCCTTCTTTATGCAGTGGAACTATTTTCCCCTCTTTTCACACCTTCGGGACTAAACCAGATCCCAGACTCAGATTAAACAACATGGTTAAGGGCACTGATAATTCTTTAGCCGCTTCACGTAAGACCCGTGCTGGTATACCATCCAATCCCACAGATGTATTCACATTAAGGTTCTGTAATAGACTATTCACCTCCACTTCATTCATCACAATTCCCGTATAAACTAATGGTTCCTCCATTCTTTCAATGTCACCACCTGGATGATATACTCTTGCAAAGTGCTCACTCAGTAATTCCACTATATCGACTGATTCAATGACCTCATTACCATCAGCATTCCTTAAAATCATTCTGCCATGTACAGTTTTTTTTTTTACTTGCAGCATATTGAAAGAACTGTTTGGGATTCTTTTTAGCCTGCATGGCCAATGTTCTTTCATAATCCTTTTTTGCTTTTCTTACCACACTCGTTACCTTTCTGGCCTGCGCTTTATACCATTTGTGTGCCTGCAGGTCACCTTTCTCTTTAAATTCTCTCCACAGTTGTTTCTTTTTTTGCAGCTCAAGCTTAATGGTGTTATTCATCCATTTAACCCCTACTTGTTTTACTATTCGGACCCTAGGTATACAATCATCCATAACCTCCTGTAAATGCTCCTTGACCACTTCCCATGCTCTATCGACATCCAGCCATTGCAGTTTTACATGCCATGGCACTGAACCAAGCAATCTCCTAAGCTTGTCATACTTGCCAGCATGGTAATTCCACATATACCCTGTCTTAATCGAAAATTCCACACCTTTAGCCACCTCCCAGGTACCTTATGATCACTCTCACCAATAGGTGGCAACATGGTCATATTCATTACAGTCAAATTCTCAGATGCTATTACCAGGTCAAGTACTCTCAAACCCCTAGCATTTTCAATTACATGCTGTCTCAGACAGTTATCCCTTAATAATTGAATAAAATCCAGTTCCATCCACACATGTGTCCTCTCTTTATTCCAATCAATGTTACCATAGTTGAAATCACCCATAATAATTACTCTCCTTCCACTCATTTCATCAATTTGTTTATGCACTATCACCCACCATCTATTCCATCACCTGGTCTATAGCAGCATCCAACTGTATCTTTTGTTCTGCCAGTCTCAATCTCACACCAAATAACCTGAAATGAGCTCTTTTCACTACCCTGCAACACTACTTCAATTCACCTTGGCTGCAGTTCATCAGCTATCATCAATAACACTCCTCCCCCCATTTTATTCTCTCTGTCCCTCCTAAACACACTATAACCCACTAACTATATCATCTTCCGTCAGCCATGTTTCACTAATGCCAATAACCTGTGGCCAGGAAGAGCCAATCAAAGCCAAAAATTCTTCTTTCTTGTTCCTAATACTCCTGGCATTAGTATACATGAAATGCAGAGGTCCCTTTGTCCCCCCCCCCCATCTTGATGCATTATTCTAACTATCCCATTCCGATTACTTGTTCTTAGTACTGGCTCGGGTACATTATATACATTGCATAAGTTGTGAAGACATCACATCGCATAATGGCAATGATGCAGAGGACCATGATGGAAGGAAGAATTTATACAAGGTTGATATAGAAAAGTGTTGAGAAAGTGTTGTTCAGTGAAAGTTCAGAAGTGCAAAGGGAAACTAGAATGTTTAGAGGAAATCTAGGTGAACATGGGCCCAGACATTCTAGGAGTTAATAAGAAGGAGAGGTGATCACATAATGCAAAATGTAGCACCCAGGTTAACTTTAGTGGGCTAAGTAACACAAGGTGTAAGGGAGGTTTGAGGGATGAAGGGAGTTTTGCAATTTATGTATATTAATGGCAGAAGGATGCAAAATAAATTTGAGGAGGTTTTGGCATTGGTTAGCACAACTTGGCAAAATGTTATTGGCATTAGTGAGATGTGGTTGACTGAGGATGATATGGTCATAGCAATAGAATGCAAGTGATATAATATCTTCAGAGAATAGAAGGAACAGGATAGGGGGATTGGGGGGGGGGATTTTGTTAATGATAGCAGAGGAATTAAAGCCAAAAAGAAGTACATCACAGAAACAGGGATTCAAAGGGCAATTCATTTGAAGTTATCTGGCATGAGATAGAGGCTAATAGGACTAAATATGTAACTGATTACTGCTGTAATCCAGGGGGTATATGGGAGAATGTAGATGACATGCACTCGCAAACTAGCATGATGAGTACAGGTTGATTAAGATTTCAACTATAGTGACATAGACAGGGAAGAGGAATAGTCACAGGGAAGGAAAGAAATGGACGTTATACAGCTGCTCAGAGATAATTACCTGAGGCAGCATGTAATGGAGGAGACATGATGTTCAACAGTGCTGGATCTAATCACAGCATTAGAAAATTTAATGTAATTGGTTGCTGTTAAGTTCTCTGATGCTATGATTAGATTATACAGCTAACTATGTAAAGTAATCAATGTAGCCAATGCAATCCATCTAGCTAATCAATCACTGCCTCATATGGAGGTAGTGTAGCTAGATTAATTATATTTGATTGATTACATTACATGGATTACACTGACTAGAGATTGATTACATGAAAACTTTTCTCAATCTAGCTAAGCTGTCTCCTACAGAGGCATTGTAGCAAGATTGGGGAAAGTGATCACGTAAGTTTTAACTTGGAAAATTGTCACATTCTGCCAGACATGCAGAATTTTCTGTTAAGAAGGGATATATATGGAATTACAATGCAGGTGATTATGACAAGATGAGAAGTCAGCTTTCAGCAGTGCCATGGCTTAAGAATTTGGAGGGAGAGAGAGAAGTTGGTGATGCATGAGAGGTGGTCAAGGGGTGTTTGAAGAAAGCAGTATCAGAATATCCAGAGTCAGAAGAATAAATTTAGGTAGGAGAGATTGAAGAATAACATCACTAAGCAGAAGTTGCAATCAAAGAAAAAACTTGTGGAGGGAATATAAAGAAGAAGATGATCAGCATGCCATTCAGCAGCATAGGGCACAGACAAAAAGAGTGACTCATATTGTAAGGAACAAAACATAATTATGAGAGAAAGCTGGCTGATGAGAACAAAAGATATCCTAGAGCTCTTTCGCTATCTGTAGGTAAATAGAAGTATGACTTTTAGAAAGTGATGATGGTGAGGAAGTAACAGTAGCAAGACAAATATATGAATTACTGAGTGAGCATTTTGCAAGGGTGTTACCATCTAGGTAATGCTGTTGGATGTATTGACTGATAGGAGAACAGAGGCTGAAGAAATGCAGGTGCTTAAAATATTGCAAAACCTCAGTGCATAAACAAACATGAGAAAATACATGCCATATCAGCTTGTGTATTATGAGGATATACAAAGGAATTTTCGGCTTCTCTGAACATGCCGTTTAACTTACGTGTCAATACTGGAAAGGTGCCAATGGAGTAGAAAGAGGGCAAAATGGTTCAACCACATAAAGAAGGCTCCAAAACAGAATTAGCAAATTATAGAACAATCAGTATCTCAGGAGTGGTGGTTAAAGTATTGGAGAAATTGGGAAATGACAGAATTCAGGACTCAATGGATAGGAATATGATATTATAAAAGGGACAACATGGTTTAGTGAAGGGAAGATCTTGCCTTACTAATTTTTTATATGCTTACTTTTTATAATCATGTGACAATGGAATTGGATAAGGGAAATTGCTAGACCTTGCAAAGGCATTTAACAAGATTCCACATAGAACTTGATTGCATAAATTGGAGCAAATGAGAGGATGGATATGGATCTGATAGATGGACAGATATCAAACAGTGATTTATGGAGGAGTTGAGTCCAGGAGAAAGCAGGTGACCAGTGGTGTACCATAGGGTTGGTACTTGGTTCTCTGTTGTTTAATTTGTACATTAGTGATATAGGAAATGATTTGCCAGGAAATATTCAGTTATTTACTGATGATGCTAAACTGGTAAAAGCAATGAGTAAATGAAGGTGATGCAGAGATCTTGCAGGAAAACTTAAATAGGCTAGCAGTATGGGCAAGGATAAATGGCTGCCAATTTAACGTGGGCAAGTGTAAGGTGATGCACTTTGGGAAGAAGAGATCACATGCTGTGTACTACATTGATGAAAATGAACTGCAAGAAAATGATGAGACCAGGGACTAGAAGTGGGGTAGGGTGGGGTGGGGGGGTTCAGGGAATTTTAAAAGGCATATTGTGAAGGCAACCAAAACAACACATCAAATTATGTGGTTGTTGAAGAACAGACTAACAAGCAGGGATAGAGAAGTTATTGTTCCCCTATACATTGCTTTAATAAGGCCACATCTGCTTGCAGATCCGGACACTTGGATTCTGTAGGGATGATGAAGAAGTCGTGAATTGAATTCAGAGGTGAGTGACAAAAATTATAATAGTCTATGGAATGCTCCGTATGAGAACAGATTGATGGTATGTGGATCTCAAAAACTAGGTAACAGGTAAAAAAGAGGAGACATTATAATAGTATATAAGTTATTAAAAGAGAGAACAAAAGGTGACCCATGGAAATTATGTAGGGGTGTGGATAATAAGGGTGTTAGGACTACATTTTTTTTCTTATAGGGTAGTGAATGGGTGGAATGGGTTGCCAGAGGTGGCTGTGAGTGCTTCGTCAATGAATGAATTTAAGGAGAGGTATGATAGGTATTGTGTGAATAATGGAGCTTCTGCAATGCGTGTTCTGACTCCATGGAGACACCTGTATAATAATAATAAATTATCTATGAAGTCAAGTGAGAGAACGCCAGCTTATATGACACTGAAAATATCAATAGTATATGGAGTTTTAATTAGCTTCCATCTGAATGCACTGTTTTGAACATCTGTTTTTTTCAGAAGTCAAACAGGAATCATATATCCTTGGAAGCATATGCATGCATGAACCACAGTAAGGTATCTTCATTTAGCAATGAATTCTATAAAAATGTGAAGTGAATAAAGCTATTTTTAGGTAAGTAAATAGAGTAGAAATCAAACAGATAAATAGTGATTAGGCCAGCAGTTTGGAAAAGAAGTTGTTATGGGAGGTGGAGGGGATTATAAGACAGTTGGTGGCAATAATTTTTTAAGTATCTGCTTAGGTTCTATGGCTCTAGGACCAAAATATGGTGTCTAGATGAATGACAAATATATATAAAATAGGAGATAGAAAAGTGATGAGCAATGCAAAGAAACAGAAAGGCAATATGAGGGAAGACTGGCCAATCACACAAAAAAAAAAAAAAAAAAAAATTCAAGGGAGTTCCTCTGCTATGTAGTTGAATGAATTATGGGAGGGAAACTCAAGCAAGAGGTTGAATATGCACATTTTATAACAAGGTAATTGATGTTTTGGATAATGGAAATTCTAATATGGTACTATTCTTGGACTTATAGAAGTCAAAAATTAAAACTTTATGGGAATAATACTAGAAGTTATGTATCAGGGAGGAGGAAGTCATGCCCCAGAAAAAAGATGATAGCCAGAAGAGTGCCAGGGCTCTGCTCTTAGGCTCCTATTTGTTTCATTTATTTATGAATGCTATTTCATGCAGACTGAAAGTAGATATGCACTTGTTGAGTGATGTTGTAAAGTTAGAAAAAAGCTGTAAGGTGTTAGGCTAATATTATTATTATTACAGGTATCTCCATGGAGTCGGTAGCCTCATCGCGAAAGACCCACTATCAAAACAATATCTATCATACCACTTCTTGAATTCATTTATAGACAAAGAACTCACAACTGAGTCAGGAAATGCATTCCACTCATTCACCACCTTCCAAGCAAAAAATCTAGTTCTCACATCCTTGTTAACCACACTTTTCCTTAATTTCCAGGGATGACCTCTTGTTCTTCCATCACCATCACATAGCTGAAATATTTCCCCTGCATCAATCTTATAAAAACCTTTTAGTAATTTAAATGTTTCTATCATATCCCCTTTTTTTTGC
This sequence comes from Typopeltis vanoorti, assembly GCF_054136105.1. Taxonomy (NCBI): domain Eukaryota; kingdom Metazoa; phylum Arthropoda; class Arachnida; order Uropygi; family Thelyphonidae; genus Typopeltis; species Typopeltis vanoorti. The sequence goes on along the minus strand of NC_143563.1, from coordinate 113,855,571 downwards.
CTATCAACCAATCTCTGCAATCCACAAGCTCTCAATCTATCAATGTAGGGAGCATTTTTTACATCACTCACCAACTTAGTCACTCTCCTCTGTACCCTCTCCACAATCTCCTCATCTCCAAGGAATCCAGGTGGCCAGACTTGAGCACAGTAATCCAAATCAATGCCTTATAAAGGGGAATAATAACTTCTTTATCTTTGGATGTTAGTGTGTTCTTCAATAACAAAGTAATCCTATGTGCAATCTTGGACACTTTAGCAATGTGCCCTCTGAACTTCATCTCCCTATCCATCAATACCCCGAAGTCCCTAGCCTCATCAATCTCTTGGAGTACCGTTCCATCAATGTGGTAGATAGCTGGTAATCTTTTAATCCCAATATGCATAACTTTTCACTTTGAACTGACATCCATTAGCTTTTGCCCATTTTGTCAGCTTATTTAAATCACCCTGCAAATTAACTTCTTAATGAATGAGTGCATCTCAACAGTTAATGTTAATAAGGGTAAGATGTTGCATTTGCAATCTATGACTGTGTACTGCATTGGTGAAACTGTGTTTCAGGAGGTGGACCAGGTTTGGAATTTGGTGAATGACAGTTGGGATGTAAGGTATGGGTAGCAAGGGTAGCACCTATGCATGCTCAGCAATCGAATCAAAATATTTGGTAGTTGGGTGGAATTGATCTCCACTGTTCATGCAACTCTTACTTATAGCTCCAAGTAACTGGTATAGTGCACCAGCAGCCACATCCTGGGACCGTGCCTCGACTGGTATGCAAAACTAAGTAACTTAAGAGTGATGGTATCAGCATTTTATGCTGCAGAGAAGAAGAGCATCTCCTCCTTGTTGCACTTGAAGACTGGAATGGCAGAGTTAACAGATGACCAAAATTTAATTTGACAATGGTAATGAAGGCATGACAGCAAACTATGTGACACAGTCCAGGCACATTCTGAGACAAAGCAGAGATATGGCCAGTCACCGTGAAAGAGACAGGAACCTCAACATGTAACCTTCCATAGTAAACCATGAAACAGAGAACTATGTTGGATTTAAGCAACAGAGACAAGGTTGGACCCTTGGAAACATTACAGGGAAGAAGAGAAAGAAATTGGGGAATGTAAGACAGATACTATGAAAATAGCATATGAATAAGATACCTTAAACCCTCCAGGGAGGATATCTCCTGATCCTTCATGTCTGAAAACCAAGAATCTTCTCTTAAGGCTTGCAACTTGAAATGTAAGAACTTTATATGAAGCTGGGAAGTTAGATAACCTTATAAAAATTGACATTGTTGGTATCAGTGAAGTCAAATGGACTAAACAATGAAAAATAAACAGAAAGAATCATTCAATTATATACTCATGTAGAGACAGTCATACGAATGGAGTAGCATTTACACTAAAAGTAAGATTGCCCAATCCTTATTTGGATTTTTGCCCATAAGTACAGAGCAATTGCATTAAAAATTGCAGCTTGACCTTTTAATATTTTTATCATCCAAATAAATGCACCTACTTCTGATTATCCAGATGAAGATGTAGAATATTTCTATGAAGATATTCAAAATGCACTTAAGAATGCAAAATCAGATGACATAACTATCATTATAAGAGATCTAAATGCTAAAGTAGGCCCAGAAAAGATCTCTTCCTGCATGGGAAACCCAGGCCTGGGACACAGAAATCCAAGATGAGAAAGATTAATACAATTCTATGAAGAAAACAATCTGGTAATAACAAATACTTTATTTAGCCAACCTCCTAGAAGACTTTACACATGGAAAAGCCTTGGAGACAGCTATAGGAACCAATTTGACTACATAATGATATAATATAATAATAATTGGATTAGACCACAACCCTGTGGTCATTAAAGCAGCAATAAAATTAAAGAAAACAATGAAACCTATAAACATAAAAAAAATATGATCTTCGCTTCCTTCAAAATCAAGAAATACAAAATAAATTTTTAAAGGAACTGGTAAGAAAAAGGAATCCACTGCTGTTGACATTCCTGATTCCACCAAGTATTCTTACCCTAAAGATGAGATTGAGGATAGATGGCAGAAATTTAAAGAGGACATAAAAAAGGCAGTAAAACAAACAATTCCCAAATTTGAGAAGAAGATAAGTAAACCCTGGATGAATGACAAGATATACCGAAAATGGAGGAAAGATAAAAAAACAAAAATCGCCTGAACACAAGAACTTAAACATGGAGATGGAAATTGAACTTTTGGACAAAAAGCACAAAACCAGAGAACTTCATTAAAAAGTTAGGGAGCTAACTAGCAAATCTTGGTAAAGGGTAGGCTCTCATTGTATTGAAGATGCCAGTGGAAACATCCTAATGGAGAAAGACAAAATAAGGGATAGATGGGTAGAGTATTCAAAGGAACTCTATAATCATGATAGAATAGATAGGCCGTTGCAAGAAAATTTGGAGGGGCCTACCATTCTTACCTGGGAAGTAACAAATGACATTAGGAAATTAAAACCCAGAAAAGCTCCAGGAATGGATGGAAATATGGCAGAATATCTAAAGGCTTAAATGATAAGGCTATAATATTACTGACTGACATACGTAACAAAATATACAAAGCTGGACACTTGCCAGAAGATTTTAAGCACTCGTTGTAATAGATTTCATGGTATGATATGAACACAGATGGATAAGAAAATAACTATTTATTAACTTAGAAGCTAATATTTCGCTGGTATTATATCCAGCATCTTCAGAGCACACAACACAAAGTTTGTTACAAAAGCAAGACAACCACAATCCAGTGTAACAGTGGGGCTAGTATTAGTAATTGCAGCGTACAAACACAAGATTAAGTCCTCATATGGCACCATCTAGGTAGAAAAAAAAAAAATTTCAAAGTTTTGAAATAGTAGTCCAAATGATAGTCTTAGAAAGTTTAAAAAATGAAACAAAATAAAAAATAAATAAAATAAAAATAATAAATATTAATTTGGTCTTAGGAAGATTGTCTCCCAAATCTTTGGTAGATTTACACAGCCATACTTGTTAAGGTTTGGAGTATGTTTTAAAGCTTCTGTTGATTCCAGGAACAACCTCTCTGACTTGTAGAAGCTTCTGTGCATTACTTTTGTTTCTTTCCAATTGATCCTGTGTGCAGGGGTATCCAAAGCATGGTCTGCCAGACCTGACTTGCCATAGTGAAAGTGTCGGATATATTTTTTGTGTTCACTGAGGTGGATTTCCACAGTTCTTCCTGTCTGTCCATAGTAGGCTTGATGGCAAGAACAGGGCACTTCATAGACTCCTGGATGTGATAAAGGAGTGCATTTGTCCTTATGTGAACGGATGAGAGTTGCTAATTTTACATAAGGTTTGAATACTGTGTGTAGTTGGTGCTTTTTAAGCACCCTAGATCTTTTCAGATGTGCCTTTAATATATGGGATAGTGATAGTTTTGTTGTAGTCTTCTGTGGTAGATAGAGTGGATTTCTGGGTAGCATTTAGTATGTTATCTATCTTATGGGGATTATAATCATTGGTTAAGTAGGTGTCATGTAGGTGAGAAAGTTCAAAATATATCCAACACTTTCACTATGGCAAGTCGGGTCTGGCAGACCATGCTTTGGATACCCCTGCACACGGGATCAATTGGAAAGAAACAAAAGTAATGCACAGAAGCTTCTACAAGTCAGAGGTTGTTCCTGGAATCAACAGAAGCTTTAAAACATACTCCAAACCTTAACAAGTATGGCTGTATAAATCTACCAAAGATTTGGGAGACAGTCATCCTAAGACCAATATAATATATTATAACATGTCTGACAAACACATAAACCTATCCACGCGTATTTTAAGCACTCGAAATTCCTACCAACATCTAAAAAATTTAAGACCATCTAATGCGAAGAGTACAGAATAATCAGTCTGATAGCAAAAGTTATGTTATTTATCATCCTAGAAAGAAATAAACATAAAATCAAATTGCAAATTAATGAAACACAATCTAGCTTTCAGGAAAATAAAGGAACTAGAGAAGGACTTTTCAGCATTAGAACTATTAGAGAAAGATATCTGGAAAAGCAGAAAGAAGTCTACTTATGTTTTATCGAGTAAAGATTTCAGATTATTGATAAATCTATATTGGGAGCAAACTGCCTAAATAAAAATATCAGGAGAAACCTCAGAGGAATTTTCATTAAAGAAGGTTGTCAGACAAGGCTGTGTTCTTTCTCCTATGTTGTTGAACCTGCATACTGAAAATATCTTCCAGCAATTAGAAGAATTTAAAGGAGTCAGCATAGGAGGCAGAAATATAAACAACTTAAGATATGCAGATGATACAGTACTGCTGGCTGAAAATAAAAAAGATCTTCAAAACATACTAGAAGAGATGCTTATGGACTTAGCTTCAACTTCAAAAAAAAAAAAAAAAAAAAAAAACATGCTGGTAAAAAGAGCAAAAGAGAAAATACACATTATATATATATTAAGATCAGAGGAAATATCTTAGATCAAGTGGAGAGATATATATATTTGAATCAACTAATTACAGAGAATGGAAGTATGATAAGGAAATATTAAGAAGGACAGAAATTGCTAGATCAACCTTCATTAGCATGAAAAACATTCTAACATCAAGGAAATTCACTCAAAAATAAGAATTAGGCTGTCCAAATGCTATGTATGGTCAACACTGCTATGTGTGTGTGGCAGAAACCTGGACAATATCAATATATTGTGAAAATAAACTAAAAGCCTTGGAAATGTGGATCCTCAGAAGAATCCTTAGAGTCCCATGGACTGCCAAAAAATAATTTAGAGATATTAAAGATGATTGGAGAAGACAGGACTGCTGAAAACCATTATGAAAAGGAAAACCGTGGTCATATACTAAGGCATGAATCCCTACAAAAAACACTTCTAGAAGGAATGATACAAGAAAACAGAATAAGAGGAAGACAAAGAACAGATTGGATGGGAAATATTAAGGACTGGATCTTTTTGTCTTATGAAAAATGCAAAAGAGAAACAGAAAACTACGTGGTGGAAGCTCATGGTAATCAACCTCCTGGAAGGAGATGACATCTGATACACACACACATACAGTTGACAATGGCCTGACATTCAGAGTGCATACTGGAAATGATACAAAAGGTAAACAGTAAATTGTTGCTATGAGAAGGGAACATACATGTGGAAATAAGGAGTTGAATGTGCCATTTTCTAAGATTTTGGTAAGGTTACACATAGCCTAGTGTGCTCAGATTAACTTGCCTAGATTTTGTTGTGGTGCAAGGAAACTTTGGAGAGGATCCAGAGATGATGACTAAGGTAATATCAGTACTGAGAAATGTTGATTGTGTGTGTGGGGGTGGGAGGGAAGAAAGAGGTTGAAGAAATGTAAATAGCAGAGTTTAGTGAATAGGTGGAAAAGAGATGATGTGACAGAGATGTTTAAGTTGGTGAATGGATTTTACCACATTAATACAGAATGGACAGTTAGAGCGATGAATGAGAGGTCACCTGTGAACTATTTGGAGCAATGGCTAAAGCAAATGAATTAAGATGCCAGCATATCATGCTTGTTAGGTGTCTGTGTTCTTCTGGCCGGTTTGTTGTTTTGCGAGATGAAAACTGCAAGGTTTCTGGAAGGGAAAAATCCTGCTATACAGGATTCAAACCCATGTCTTTCCAACCAAATGGCATTGTTGATACCAACTAAGCTAAAGTGGCTCGCCATTCCTGGAAGTTTTGTAAAAGTGTGGTGATAAGGGGAGTGAGAAGTAGGTTTTGTTACAGACAGTAACATATAGCATAACACCACCAACATAATATGCTGTTGGAAATTGGAAATCTCATCATGCTAAAGTGCATAACTTTATATTTACTAACATTGCCAACTGATAGCCATTATTATTTGCCCAAATTTCCAGTCTATTCATAAATCATTATTTTAAGTGCTCGATATCAGTAGCATCCCTGATTGCCCTGCCTATCTTTGCATCATCAGCAAACAACTGAACACATCTTGTTAGATCCTTCAAAATATCATTAATGTACAGATTGAACAACAATGGTCCAAGGAATGATCCCTTGGGGGTACACTAGTGGTCACCTTAAACATGAAGATTCATCCACTGAATACACATTTTTGCTACATGTCTGTCAAACATCTACCTATGCAATTACTATGCATCACTACCACTGCTATATTCAAATGTTTCTTGACTAGTACTGCTAGGCACAATAAGTTTTCCACAGAGTTCTTTCCAGGATTATTGTGTTAATCAAGTCAAGATCCTGATTATTTATTTTCACAATATATTTTTCAAGGCAATTCTTCTTTATATTCATTTAGAATAATAGAAAGAATGGATCTTAAATTGATTGTTGTTGTTATTATTATTAAAATCTGACCTCTATGCAGTCAGAGACTCATCATGGGAGGTACACACTATTATTACTATTACTATTATTTTGGGCAACTCCAGGGAGTCATTGGACTCATCGAGGGAGGCCCCAAATCACATTCATCACAACTATTTGACATTCATACAGTATCTATCATACCTCGCCTTAAACTCATTCACTGTCACAGCATCCACCACACTCAGGGAGCGCATTCCACTCATTCACTACTCTAAAAGTAAAGAACCCAGCTCTAACACCTTTACTAACCACACTTTTGCCAAGTTTCCATGGATGTCCCCTAGTCCTCCCACAACCAGCCCTGTTCTCAAAAATATCTTCTGAATTAATTTTATAGAAACCCTTCAGTAATTTGAATTTCTCAATCATATCTCCCCTCCTCCGCCTATCAACCAATTTTTGCAACCCACAAATCCTCAACCTGTTCTCATATGGTTCATTCCACAGACCTGCTATCATCTTGGTCACTCGCCTCTGGATCCTCTCCACCTCCTCCCCATCAAGAAGAAACCTAGGTGACAAATCTGAGCACAGTAGTCTAGATGGGGTCTTATCAAGGCTCGATACAGAGGAACAATAACCTGCTTGTCTCTGCTTGTCAACGTATTCTTCAGCAACCAAGTGATTTGATGAGCTGTTTTGGTCACTTTTGCAATGTGTCCCCTAAATTTCAATTCCTTATCTACCAACACTCCTAAATCTCGTGCCTCATCAATTTCCTGGAGCACGGTTCCACCAATGCAGTAAACTGCCGCCAATCTTTTCACCCCAAAATGCATAACCTTACATTTTGCCACATTAAACTGACATCCATTCTCCTTAGCCCAGACCTCCAATCTATCCAAATCATCCTGCAAAATTTTGACGTCATCTGCATTCACTATTGCCCTACCCAACTTCGCATCATCCGCAAACAAATGAACTGTTCCTCTCAGATCATTTCCTATATCATTTATGAACAAATTAAACAGCAGTGGTCCAAGAACAGATCCTTGTGGCACACCACTAGTCACAGGCCGTCTTGTGGACTCTACTCCCGAGTAAACCACTCTCTGATATCTCTCCGTCAACCACCCTCCTATCCATCTCACCAACCCTATGTCCATTCCCATATGCTGCAATTTACTGATTAGAATTCCATGTGGAATCCTGTCAAAGGCCTTGGCAAGGTCCAGTAGAATCACCGTAAACCCATTACCCTTATCCAGTTCAGCCGTCACTGTGTTATAATACGTGAGCAAGTTACTGAGGCATGACCTACCCTTCACAAAACCATGCTGTCCCCGATACAGTATCCCATTTTCTTCTATCCAATCTTGTATTTTCCTCTTGACTATTTTCTCTAAGACCTTGACAATGATTCCTGATATGCTAATCGGTCGGTAATTTACTACAGCAGTCTTGGAACCACCTTTATGCAGTGGAACTATTTTCCCCTCTTTCCACCCGCTCGGGACTAACCCAGACCCGAGACTCAAATTAAACTGATTCAATGTGACTACATTCACAATGCACTCAGGCAATGCATTCCACTCACAAACAACTCTCCAAAAGAACCTTCTCTTCAATTCCCTGTTCACACCCTCCTTATACAGTTTTCAGATATGGCCTCGTGTTCTACCTCCCCCATTTTATGAAAAATCTCTTCCATGTCAACCCAATAACAATCCCCAACTAGCCCATATATCTCAATTATATACCACCCATCCTCCTCCTATTCACAAGGCTTTGAAATTTACATCCTCTCAATCTGTCATTGTACTCCACATTCCAAAGACCACTGACAACTTTTGTGAATCTTTTCTGGACCCTTTCTAACATATCCTTGTCATCATGAAACCTTGGTGACTAAATCTGTGCACAATAACCCATGAGGCCTGATCAAGGCCTTATACAATAGAATCATTTATTTTTGTACGTCAGGGTCCTCCACATCATTGCTTTTATCCAATGTGACAATTTCACAACATGTGCAATATGGCCCCTGAATCTCGGGTTGTTCTTGTCCACAACCACTTCCAGATTGCTCACCTCCCCTACTTCCTTTAAAGTTTCCCCACCAACGAGTGTATACTTTGCATCCCATTGCTGCTTACCAAATCTCAAAAACTTACACTTTGCAACATTGAACTGATAGTTCCACTTACCTGCCCATTCATGCAATCTATTCAAGTCCTCTTGTAAGACCATAACATCTGCTTGACTCTGCATTGCTCTCCCCAGTTTTGCATCATCTGCAAATCATGAACAACAATGGCCACAATACAGATCCCCCCCCCCTGCAGCACACTACTAGTGACATTCCTCTTTCAGGACACTGCACCCCCCCCACATACAACTTTCTGATACCTATCTGACAGCCAGTCATTGATCCAGCTCAGAAGTCTGTTATCCTATCTCATTTCTTTCAGCTTATTTAATAACTTGTTGAGTAGTAGTCTAAATCTAAATCTTTGAAAAATCTAAGTATACCACTGTATATGCATCTGCCTTGTCCAAGTCATTTGTGATCTTGTTATAGTACATAAATAAGTCACTAAAACATGATCTCCCCCTTTAACACACCCATGCTGCTAACCACAGAGGATACATCTGTTATCAAATCATTTCTGCATCCTACTTCTCACCAATCTCTCTAGTACCTTCACAACAACTCCAGATATACAGATTGGCCTATAATTTGTAGCCACAGCCTTATCATCTTTATGCAGTGGAACAATTTTACCTTCTTTCCACTCTCTCAGAACTTGTACTGTTGTAAGACGCTTATTAAACAGGCATGCTAATGCTACTGCAAGTTTCCTGGAACATTCCCTTAAGACACATGGTGATATGTCATCAATTCCAGTCATCTTACTGACATCAAGGCTTATTTATTTCCTCATACACCTCCTGTCACTCACATCTGGACCATTCTCTACTATATCCTTTACACTTGTTTTTCATGATTTCATCCTGATGAGGATGAAACATCCTTATAAATTGATCACTGCATACCTCAACAATGTCTTCTGCAGCAGTTACCAAAAGTCTACCATTTTCATTCATTAACATTATCTTACTATAATCATTCTATCTTCTACTCGCCACATATCTAAAAAAAACTCTCTAGGGTTTACTCCACCTGGTCTGCCAATTCCTACTAATACTACACTTTTGTTTTCCTTATTGAGTCCCTCTCATGGCTTGTTTATACACTTCATGTAACTGATTATTATCATTACTCATATTGTACAGCCTGCAAAAATGTCTTTTAATTCCAGATTTCATGTCTCATAGCCACTCATTCATCCATTTTACAACTACCTTATTCAGCCTTTTGACTTTTGGAATACATTCACACATTGATGTTGTTATGTATTTCTTTGTTAGTTCCTATGCAGCATTTATTTCCTTGTTGCTCAACTCCTCGTTCCATGTTATAGCTCTAAGCTGTCTCCCAAATTTGGTCATAATCACCAGCCTTATAATTCCACATATCATTTCCTCACAAAAGTCTGCATATGACTAGCCACATCTGAGGTGATCACTTCATGATCACTTTCACTAACTGGAGGAAAGTGAAATCCCTCTCACAATTACATTCTCTGATGAAATGATCAGATCTAGAACTCAATCCTCTCTCTCTCTCTATATATATATATATATCCTCATTCCATGCTATAGCTCCACGCTGACTCCTAAGCTTTTCATCATCACCAGCCTTGTAATTCCATGTATATCCATTCCTCACAGAAGTCTGCATATGATCAGCTACCACCCAGGTGATCACTCTCAACAAATGGAGGAAAGTGCTAACTCCCACTCACAATTATATTTTCTGATGAAATGATCAGTTCTAAAACTCTTGATCCTCGCATGCCCTCCTTTACATGCTGCCTGAGGCAGTGGTCTCTCAAGAACTCAAGAAATTTTCCTTATTCCCAAATGCTGTCTCTTCAGTCCAATCTATACCACCATAATTAAAATTGCCCATAATAATCACCCTACCTTTGTTCACTAATCCAAGTTGTTTATACATTTCTTCATCACTACCCCCTCCACATTTCCTGGCTTAATATATCTTCCTGTCAACCTTCGCCTCACAGCCTCATAACTATTGCCACTATTTCCCACTTTCATGTCTGCTTAATAGACATAATTTCCCTACTATCATCAGAAGTGCCCCCCCCCCCCTCTGTTTCTTTCTATCTTTGTGAAAAACACTGTACCATTCCATTTCTATTTCTGTTACGATATCATCTTCATTGAACCATGTTTCACTTATTTCAATGATTTTGGGGCAAATAAACTCAATCAGTGAATAGACACAGCAGTTTGCTTTTAGATCTATAATCAGTCCTACCCAAACCATTTAGTTGTCATTTATCCACCACACCTTCCCTTGCTCAATCATCTTTATCACTGCTTACCACATACATCTACTCGGTCTCAACTTCTCCACTCACATCCCAATCTATTCCATTACCATGCTGATCATTCTCATACATACATACATTTACTACTACTTGCAACATCCGCTCTCCCTATACCATGTCTCCCTGTCCACCTGGACTCCCCAAATGTTTCACAGTTCCTCTTACATTCCTTCTCTGCTCATCTCTCAACACTACTATTGTTTCCATTCCCAAACACTTCTGTCACTTTAACACAATTTTAATACAGTAACAATTCCCCAAGGCCAAAAATCACGCAAACACACTAAGTTATCAAAAATAAACAATACTATACTAAAATTCAAGTAACATCATCAATTATTACTCAAAACAGCACTTATCTTTTCCAGAGCTCTTTTCTAACACTACGCACACTGCAGCCACTTACAATGACATTCATATTGTTATCATCATTGTCACACATACAGAAAATAAAGCCCATTCCAAACAGACAAATTACAGTCAAATGCAATATATGCAGATACATATTTATAAACTAATCGAGTAAAGGGTATTTGGTACTTAGTGAAAGGAAAAAGTATTTGGCAAAATAAATATTTAAATGTGAAAAAGAAGAATAGTTGATAAAAATTTGTGTGTTATTTCTATTAAGTGTGGAAATGAATTACTGATTAAGTTATTAGATATTTAAAATACAATTAGAAATACTTACCCTAAAAATGAGTTGTCAGCAGATTAGCTATTTATTGTAGATTTTCCTCATATCTCTCATTGGTGCTGATTCCTGATGCTGTAGCACACTACTACTTTAAACATGAAAGCTTTTGTTGTATATAAAGGTTCATGTAATACATATTATTCAAGTCAATGTCATTTTAGCTGAACCATTGTTCAAGTTGATAATGTCTGGAAATAGATTTAATATGTAAAGAGCAAAATCTATTTGTTTAATGTAAGGAAAGAGTGCTGTTCAGTTCAAAACCAACAAAGCTATGAACTTAATGCTTAATTTACTTTTGTTATTTTTAAAATTAAGATTTACACTTATGTTCCCCAGCACTTTTACACACACATGGGTTTTCTTGAAAAGGAATCACTGTGCAGTTTATATACATATATGAACATACACTGTGAACATGTTTCTTGAGCCACGTATTCAAATTCTTCATATGCTTAAAGAGAAGGGGAGAAATGTATGTATGTATGTTGCATTTGGCATCCTCTTCCACGCATGTTAATACTCATTTTATAAATGCAAATATAATGATCAGTAGTTCATATAATAATGGAATAACAACATCAGGTTCAAATTCAGTTCACAAAATTTTCTGGAAGTTTTAAAATGAAACAAAATCAATTAAAAGTCAACTTTATAACTGATTTTGGAATTATAATCCCTTCATTAAGAACCAATTCTAAATGGAATTTTTATTATAATTATGATTATGACAACGAGTCTTGTGACTCCATGGAGGCACAAGACTCATTATGGGAGGCTGATTGACTGTTCATGCTCTCACCACTCTACCATGCAAAGAAACTTGTGACTCCATGGAGGCACAAGACTCATTATGGGAGGCTAATTGACTGTTCATGCTCTCACCACTCTATCAGGCAATGCATTCAACGGTTCAACCACCCTCCATGCAAAGAAACTTGTGACTCCATGGAGACACAAGACTCATTATGGGAGGCTGATTGACTGTTCATGCTCTCGCCACTCTATCAGGCAATGCATTCCACGGTTCAACCACCCTCCATGCAAAGAAACTACTCCGCACACTCCTGCTCACAATTTCCTTTTCTAACTTTCAGGGATGGTCCCTTGTCCTCAGTCTTTCTCCCTGTTCTACCAAACGAAAGAACTCCCCCAGTGTCAATCCTGTACCTCTCAACAGTTTAAAAGTCTCAATCATATCACTTCTCCTTCTTCTATCTACCAAACTCTGCAATCCACATTTCCTAAGCTTATCTTCATAAGTAACATTGTAAAGTCCTGATACCACCTTTGTTATTTGCCTCTGCACTCTTTCCATGGTTAATTTATCCCCTTCAAATCCTGGGGACCAAATTTGAGTACAATAGTCCAAGTGTGGTTTGATCAGGGCTTTATACAATGGAATGACAACTCTTTTATCTCTGCAGGTTAGTGCTCTTCTCAGTAGTACTGTAGTAATCCTGTGGGTCACCTTCACCACCTTTGCAATATGTTCTCTGAATTTCAGGTTTCTATCAATCATTATCCCTTGCCTCTCCCCCTCCCTACAGTCAGGGCCAACCCTAGGAATTTTGCCGCCCCTTTCCCCTAAAAAACTCTTTTAATGACATCTTAAACGCCACAATGGCAAGCGAGGCTTCAACATGTCTGATCATGAATTCTAAATAGTAGCATCAGCTAATGAAAATTCTTAAGTTAATGAAAAATAATCAAAAACTATATTTTTTTTACAGAAAGAGAGAGAGATAACCCTTTAACAGTGGAATTTTGTTCTGAAAATGTGCATCTGCATGAGTAATTAAAATCAAGCAAAGACGAGTTTACTCATCAAACGCAGATTAAATGCACCTGCTAAAATTTAATTAAATTATAACAGTAGCAATTATTAAAAGTTAGTTTATTTGATAAATCAATAATTTTATTGCTCCAAAATACATTGATATCACAAATACCATCAACACAACCTAAAAATATTGTTTTTATAATGTATTACTATTAACTTACATGCAAGTACTGCTCATCACCAAAGAGACATTTATGGCTACTTATCGGAGATTGGAATGCAAAAGTGGGAGAAACCGAGGAACAAGGAATAACAGGTCATTTTGGTTTAGGTATTCGTAACATTGCAGGGAAGAGACTAGTTGAGTTTTGTGCAGAGAATTCTTCATTTGTTGCTAACACCTGCTTTAAACAGCACAAACAGAGATTGTACACATGGATATCACCTGATGGACAACACAGAAATCAAATTGACTATATACTTGGACAAAGATGATGGAGAAGTGCAATTCAGTCTGTCAAGACTTTTCCAAGTGCAGACTGCGGAACAGACCATGAATTATTAGTGGCTACATGTGAAATTACGGAAACTGAAAACATCACAAATGTCGATCAGATATGATCTTGTAAATAAACATACTGGCTGAATACAATATTACTATACAGAACAGATTCAACACACTGAATTTGTGTGAAAGAGAACCAAATGAACTATGGGAAGAGATTAAAGATATAATTAAAACAGAAACAAAGAAGAATATTCCAACAGTTTGTAAGAAGTTTAAATGGCTGTCAGAAGATGCCATCAAAACTGCTTAGAAAGGAGGAACATGAAGGCCACAGGAAATATGCAGGAAGTGCAGCATTTGAATGCTGAGTTTCAACGACAAGCCAGAAGAGACAAGGAAAAATACTTTAAGCAGGAATGCCAACAAACAGAACACCAAAACTGGAAAGGAAAAACAAGGGATCTTTTCAAAAAGATTAGGGAACTGACAGGGAAGTTTAGTGCCATGGTGACAATTCTGAAAAGTACACACAAAGGATATCTTACAGAAGTTACAGACATCAAAGAAAGATGGAAACAGTATACAGAAGCCCTTTACAGAAAGGACTCCAAAATTACTGAGAAATCTGAAGAGAAGGATTAGACACAGGAGCCAGTACCACTGGAGAGTGAAGTGAGGTGGGCACTGCAACAGCTATCCAGTAAGAAAGCACCAGGAGGGGATGGGATATCTATTGAGCTGCTCAAAGCCCTGGGAGAGGAGGCAGTTAAAATTTAAACAGCTCTATGTCAGCGAATTTGGATTACAACTAAATGGCCTAGGGAATGGAAAAAATCAGTTTATATACCTTTATTGAAGAAAGGCAATGCAAGAGCGTGCAAAAATTACAGAACAATGATTTCTCATGCAAGTAAAGTCTACCTTAAGATCATTCAGAAAAGATTGGAATCAGTCATGAAGAGAGAAATACCAGATGAACAGGCAGGATTTCGAAAAGGCAGAGGAACAAGAGACCAGATCGTCAACGTGAGATGGATAATAGAAAGAGCACAGGAATATCAAAAGAATGTCTGCCTTTGTTTCCTTGACTATAGTAAGGCTTTTGACTCTGTCGATCATGTGAAACTGTGGAATGTGTTAAGAACAATGGGAATACCAGAGCATTTCATTATCCTTCTGAGGAATCTTTATTATGAACAAGAAACTACTGTCCGAACAGATCTTGGAGAAACTGAATATTTCACAATAGGTAAAGGAGTGCGACAAGGATGTATTTTAACACCATACCTGATTAACTCGTACAATGAATACATTTTAAGAATGTATGGGCTGGAGAAGTCTTCAGTTGGAATTAAAATTGGTGGAAGAAATAATTTGAGCACAGATGATACTACCTTGCTCACAGAATGCAAAGAAGATTTGGAGGAACTTATTATGAAAGTTAAAGAAGAAAGTACTAAATATGGCCTTAAACTTAACCTAAAGTTATGGCAACACGTGAACTTAATGATTTAAATAATGATAAATTTAATGATAAAATAGTTAACAATTTTGTGCTCCTAGGATCCCGAATTGATAAAGATGGGTATTGTACTGAAGAAGTTAGAAGATGATTATTACTCAGAAAAAAAGCAATGACAAATTTAAGCAAGATCTTTAAAGATAAAGATATTAGCCTTGCAACAAAAATCAAAATCGTGAAAGCAATGGTATTCCCTGTGGTACTGTATGGATGTGAAAGTTGTACTCTAAGAAAGAGTGAAAGAAGGAAGATAGATGCATTTTAATTATGGGTTTAGAGACGCTTACTAAAAATACCATGGACTGCAAAGCAAACCAATAAATCAATGATAGACAGATTAAAGCCAGATTGCTCCCTTGAAGCTATGATTCATCAAGCAAAAATTGCCATACTTTGGACATGTTATGAGAGCAAATAAAGTCTGGAGAAGATGATGATGCTTGCTAAAGTTGATGGAAGTAGGAGAAAAGGAAGACCAAGAATTAGATGGGTGGATGGAGTTAAAGAAGCAACGCAACTGGAATGTGCCTGGAAATTCTGAAAGATATGGCCAGGGACAGATCTGAATGGAGAGTGTATATTCATAGAATAATCAGGAATCGAAAATGACACGATGGAACATAACAACAATGCTCATCACATCATGTAGAATGAACTGCTAAATCACAAAGAAGTAACTATGATAAATATAATTTATTTAGATTTTAAAACACGTGTCAGGCTCAAATCCTGTCATGGGCATGGATGTTTGTAATTGTCTTTGAAAATACTAGTGGTGATGGGCAGTAGATAGTGTTGGTGGACTGAGTGGTGGAAATGGGGAGCTGTAGAGTAGGTTACCCCCTCTCAATGAGCCTTTGGACTCCTTGGAGGTATCACATAATAATAATAATAAATAGTAAAGTAAGGAATATAGAATTTTTACCTGCAGCATGGTGAATGAAAATTTCCGACAATTTTTTTGGCAGGTTCACAAAATGTTCAGAGGATTATGAGGACCTGAATAGACTGTTCATGGGGTGGGGGATAGTAATTATTATTATTATTATGGGCAACTCCAAGGAGTCAATAGACTCATCAAGGGAGGCCCTAACAACATTTCAAGAAAAACTATTCGACATTCACACAGTATCTATCATACCTCGCCTTGAACTCATTCACAGTCATAACACCCACAACAGACTCTGGCAGCTTATTCCACTCATTCACCACTCTCCAAGTAAAAAACCTAGCTCTAACACCCTTGCTAACCACACTGTTGCCCAGCTTCCATGTATGACCCCTAGTCCTCCCACCACGTCTTATTCTCAAAAATATCTTCTGAATTAATCTTATAGAAACCCTTCAGTAATTTGAATGTCTCAATCATATCACCCCTTTTCCGCCTATCAACCAATTTCTGCAACGCACAAACCTTCAACCTGTTCTCATAAGGTTCATTCCATAGACCTGCTATCATCTTGGTCACTCATCTCTGGATCCTCTCCACCTCCTCCCCATCAAGAAGAAACCCTGGTGCCCATATCTGGCCACAGTAATCTAGTGGGGTCTTATCAAGGCTCGATACAGAGGAACAATAACTTGCTTGTCTCTGCTTGTTAAAGTATTTTTCAGCAACCAAGTGATTTGATGAGCTGATTTAGCCACTTTTGCGATGTGCTCCCTAAACTTCAACTCCCTATCCACCAACACTCCCAAATCCCTGGCCTCGTCAATCCTCCACCAACGTGGTATACTGCTGCTAATCTTTTCACCCCAAAATGCACAACCTCACATTTTGTCACATTAAATTGACATCCGTTCCCCTTAAAAGTCCTCCAAACTATCCAAATCATCTTGCAAAATTTTGACATCCTGTGCACTCACTATTGCTCTACCCAACTTTGCATCATCAGCAAACAAATGAACACTTCCTCTCAGATCCTTTCCTATATCGTTAATGAACAAATTGAACAGTAGTGGTCCAAGAAGAGAACCCTGCAGCACACCTCTAGTCACAGGCCGTCTTTTGGACTTTACTCCTGAATAAACCACTCTGATATCTCTCCATCAACCACCCTCCTATCCATCTCACCAACCCTATATTCATCCCCATATGCTGCAGTTTACTGATTAGAATTCCATGTGGTATCCTATCAAAGGCCTTGGCAAGGTCCAGTAGAATCACTGTAAACCCATTACCCTTATCTAGTTCAGCCATCACTGTGTTATAAAATGTGAGCAAGTTACTGAGACATGATCTACCCTTCACAAAACCATGCTGTCCCCCATACAGTATCCCATTTTCATCTAACCAATCCTGAATTTTGCTCTTGACTATTTTCTCCAAGACCTTGACAATGATTCCTGATATGCTGGTCGGTCGGTAATTTACAACAGTAGTCTTACAACCTCCTTTATGCAGCGGAACTATTTTCCCCTCTTTCCACCCCCTCGAGACTCAAATTAAACAAAATGGTCAAGGGCACTGACAATTCTTTAGCCACTTCACGTATGACACAAGCTGGTATACCATCCAATCCCACAGATGTACTGACATTGAGGTTTTGTAATAGACTGTTCACCTCCACTTCATTCACCACAATTCCCGTATAAGCTACTGGTTCATTCATTCCTGCAATTTCACCACCTGGATGATATACTCTTGCAAAGTGCTCGCTCAGTAATTCCACTATATCAACTGATTTGGTTACCTCCGTACCATTGGCATTCTTTAAAATCATTCTGCCATATACATTTTTTCTTTTACTTGCAACATATCGAAAAAACTGTTTGGGATTCTCTTTAGCCTACATGGCTAATGTTCTTTCATAATCTGCTTTTGCTTTTCTTACCACACAATTGTTACCCTTCTGGCCTGCGCTTTATACCGTTCATGTGCCTGCCGGTCACCTTTCTCCTTAAATTCCCTCCATAGTTGTTTCTTTTTTTGCAGCTCAAGCTTAATGGTGTTATTCATCCATTTAACCCCTACTTGATTTATTATTCGGACTCTAAGTATACAGTCAACCATTGCCTCCTGCAAACACTTCTTAACCGCCTCCCATGCACTATCAACATCCAGCCCTTGCAGTTTTACATGCCATGGCGCTGAACCAATCAAACTCCTAAGCTTGTCATACTTACCAGCCCGATAATTCCACATGTACCCTGTCTTAATTGTAAATTCCACACCTTTAGCTACCTCCCAAGTCAAGACCCTATGATCACGCTCACCAATTGGTGGCAACGTGGTCATAATCGTTACAATCACTCAGCTGTAATTACTAGGTCAAGCACTCTCTGACCCCTATACATGCTGTCGCAAATAGTTATCCATTAATAACCGCATAAAATCCAATTCCTTCCTCCCATGTGTTCTCTCCTCCTTCCAATCAATGTTACCATAGTTGAAATCTCCCATAATAATTACCCTCCTTCCACTCATTTCTTCTATTTGCTTATGCATACTATCTCCACCATATATTCCATCACCTGGTCTATAGCAGCACCCAACTGTATATTTTGTTCTGTTAGCCTCAATCTCACACCAAATAGCTTCTAATGTGCTCTTTCTCTATCCTGCAGTTCCACTTCTATTCTCCTTGGCTGCAGCTCATCAGCTGTCATCAATAACACTCCTCCTCCCATTTTATTCTCCCTGTCACTCTTGAACACACCATACCTCTCACATTCAATCCCACCAGCTATATCGTCTTCTGTCAGCCATGTTTTACTAATGCCAATAACCCGTGGCCTGAAGTGTTAACCAAGGCCAAAAATTCTTCCTTCTTGTTCCTAATACTTCTGGCATTAGTATACATGAATTGCAGAAGCTCACAGGTTTCTGCGATTTTGTTTTCATTTGTACTCGCTCGGTACATATTACACACATTCATACACTGTACTGTCTCCCTAAAGTGTGCATATCTACTCCCCCCCCCCTTAGTAACTCTAGTTTCCCTGATTCTGCACATGCACTTCCACTTCATTCAACGACACCTTTTCAAGTCTCCGTACACCAAATCCATTCAAATGTAAACCATCCATCTTATATAAATCCTTTTGCCCATCAAACTCACTCCACACATCCACACCACTCCTCCTGCATAATCCACGCATAAAGTCATCAGCAATTTTGGCCCTCCTTCTATACTCTTCACTGTCATACTGTGGCAACAGACTCACCATCCTAACTCTCTCACTCTGCTCTTTTGATACCTCAAGTAATTCCTTCGAATCCTCTCTCATAGCCATTTTGTCTCCATTCAAATCATTCGTTCCTACTACTACTATCAATTCTTTCACCCTCTGCTTTTGCATTCTAATTGACTCGCTTACATCCTTAACGTTCACACCAGGATGGTACTATTTTGTCAAACTCTCATCTATCACACCTCTTACAAAAGAATCTCCATACAACACTCGCTCTTTCATTTTGTTTACACTCACTATCATACTCTTATTTTTCTTATCATACTTTTGCCATTTATTAGTTGGTACGCTCGGTAAACATTTTTGCTAAAGCTCCAGCTGGCGATTTGCCCTCTGTATCGCTTCGCGTAACTGTGCGATCTCACTCATTGCATATGTCTCACCATTTTTATTATCCATTAATTCATTCATTCGTTCTGTATTTTTACCTTCATTCTCACTTTCAACACCACTCTCACAGCTATCTGGTACTACCTTGCAAATATCACTATTCATACCTCGCATATCACTATTTTCTACATGAACTATATATGCTATTGTAAAACCAATACATATTGGGAGATAATTCTATGGTGCATTCCACCACCACCTAGTATTTAAAGAAAGGGGCATAATCAGAACCCTAATTGACAGAGCATGTAACATTTCAAGCAATGATGATGAGATGCAAAACAAACTAGAGTTTCTCAGTGTAACTCTATTATAAAATGGTTATAAATGCAATATGATGAATAAAATAATATTCTACAACAGCCTCCTAAAGAAGACTCAAAAATAATCAAGCCAATCAAGGCATCAGCAATGTCATAACTCAACCAAGAAGTGAAAGACAGAATAGCAATGATACTGAAGCAGCATGAAATTAGCGTAGTCTTTATCCCTATTATGTATTGTTATGTCTCTGTATTATGTTCACCTAAACTGCTATATCCTCCCTTAAAAAAATAGGAGTTAACAAAATTCACTGTACATGAAACCTTTCACACAAGCCATTCTGGGGAAATTGGTACATCAGTACATTCTAAGATGTTGAGAAGCAAAGAAAACATAATTTAGGTCTAATTTAATGTGCAGTGAAACGAAAGTAATCAAGAGTTATGGCCACAAACCAAGAGGTTCCATATTGCTTAATACCCACATCTGTAAATTCAAGGAGTCATCTGAAATCTTGTGTAACACCATCCAATGGAATAACAATCAAGGATTTACATTGAACTAGATCTTAACCTCTCTCTCTCTCTTATCAAGCATATGAACCATACAGAATTAGGACATTATGCTTTTCATCTCAACCATTTTTTAACTCTTCATGTTACAATACCTTAACAGTAGGAAAATAACTAGCACACATCAATGGTATGCATACCGTTGATGCTTACTATACAATCATATGTTGAAGCCTAACCAACACCTTCCCTAAATATCCTATTTGTCATTCACTGATGCATTTACATGCAACCAATGTTTCTTGAAGGGATCAGAGGTAAAGTATTTTGATGTCTTGGAGACTAAGACCTAACATCCTGTGCATCCTTATAGGCTTTTATACACCACACTGCTCTATTTGAGATTGTTATGGCAAAGCCAGCAGGGAGCCATATTTTTCTAACCAATGGATTTTAATATTCTTAGAACTATTTCTTCTGGTAAGCATCTCTATAGTGCAATTGGAAGGACAACAGTATGTTGTGCCTTTCGAATGGTGCAACGTACTTGGTTCTAAGTTCAATTCTCGTCATGAGAGGAGAAATCTTTATATGTTTTTTTTTTTTTTTTTTCAATTGAAGGTGAGTTAGCCGATCTCATATGGTGGTAGCAGGGTTTTTGCCTCCTGGAAATTCGGGTTTTTCATCCTGCATACAAATCGACCTTCAGGATACACGTAATTTAGAGACAAAAAATACTAGTGGTGGTGTGGGTAGATGGCATTGGTGTAGATCAGTGGTTCCCAATCTTTTTCCACTTGTATACCCCTTTTAAACCCATTTCTATATATTGCACCCCTCATTTTTAAAATAGCTGTTTTTAAATACTGACACTTTTGTTCATTGCCTATCTTAATGTGAAATAGTAGAAATGAGGTAATGAGTTGGGAAAGGAAATTACTATAAGGCTAAGGATGTATGCATACTCACGGGGGGGGGGGGGGGTATGTGTACCGCCGGTTGGGAACCGATGGTGTAGAGGATGAAGACAGATGGAAGTGGTCGAGATGGAGAATTGTATAGTAATTGCCCTCCCTCCCTCGATGAGTCTTTGGACTCCTTGGAGGTGTCACGAGATAATAATAATACAACCACAAACAAAGATATCAAATAGAAACTGTTTTTATTTTGACTAGTTTCATGAAATACTTTGTTTCACTTCATCAGGAAATAATATAAATAAACTAAAAACTAGAAAGCAAGTAATAACAGTTAACATTTGTAGTGAAAATTATTTGAAAATGTTTAAACAATGAAAATTGTGCATTCGTTATTATGCAGGTCCAAACTTAATGTACAACCATCCCATATTTTTTGTTAGATGATAATTAATCATTTCAGTTGATTCTTTGTAAAAATGGTAATCAATGTGGAGTATTATTGTTAAATGCTCCACATTGATTACCATTTTTATTGTATACATTTGTATTTATATTGTATACATAAAGATACATTATATGTATATTTAGTGATACATATAATGTTTATTGCCATTCCACAAGTTTTGTTTCCTGTTGGAAGTTTTTTCATTTGATTATACAATAAATTAAAGATGTCAAGAAATTATATTCTTGGTTTAATCCTTTATCCAAGTGTAAGCAAACAAACTTTGTGCCTGAAGTATTTTCAGAGCAGGGCAAACACGTATATAGAGACTAATGACTTCACATGACTTTCCTTAGAATCTCATAATGCAAAGCACATATCCCTATGAACATGTATAATGCTATGCATTATGGGAAGGGTCACTACCCACAGCGGTTTCGACCTTTATTGAGGTCTCATCAGTGGGAGCCAGACCCAGAGGTGATAGCAAGGTTAAAGTAATGCTGAAGTCATATTTCCACATACGAGTAACCACATCAGCATTGCTTTAATGTTGGTATCACCTCTGGGTTAAGCTCCCACTAATACCTCAATAAAGGTCGAAACCAGTGTGGGCAGTGACCCTTCCCATAATGCATAGTATTACACATGTCCATAAAGATATGTGTTTTGTATTATGGGAATACTAAGGCAAGTGATATGAAGTCATTAGGCTCTATATACGAGTTGCCCTCTTCTGAAAATACTTCAGGTACAAAGTTTGTTTGCTAACACTTGGATAAAGGATTAAACCAAGAATATAATTTCTTGGCATCTTTAATAATTTATGTATTGTTTCCACTGTATGTGCTGCCAATCCTGATCTGTGCTTTCTTTCATTCTCAATGTCTTTGTACTGTTCACTTGATCTCGTAGCAACCTGGGAGCCAGATTTTTTATTTTATTTTTTTGAGTAGCAGATGTGGAGGTTTAGGAGATTGCATATGTTCACATATTTTGTTGAGTGGATAGAAAGAGACTTTTCAGTTATGTTGGCAAAGCAATACTGCTATTTTATGTGTGAATGATTGTATATATGGAAGAATCTCTATTCCTTTGTATTCTCTTTTTTTGTTGTTATTCTGATTGTTTTGGAGGTTGAAATAGCATTTTTTTTTACTAATGTTTTGTTGTAGCCTTTTTTTTTTTTTGGAAATACAGGATTAAGATACTGTAGTTCTTGATTTCTTTTATCTATGTTGGCAGAAATTCTGTTAGCTCTGTCACATGTCGAATGAATGATACCCATTTTTTGTGAGCAGGGTGGTGATGAGAAGATGCATTTAGGTAACATCTTGAGTTAGTTGGTTTCCTGTAGACTGAGAAGTTAAGTGTGTTTTGTTCTGATATTTCAACTAGTGTATCCAAAAATGTCAAAGACCCATTTCTTTGTAATTCAACTATGAATTTAATGAGGAGGAATGTTGTTCAAGGTGACAAAATCTTCTAATTGTGTAATAGTACCAGGTCAGATGATAAATATAACGTCAACATATCTCGCTAAATTTCTGATTGCGTTCCTTGATGTTGGAATGCTTTTTTCAAATTAATCCATGAATATGTCAGTTAACATAGAAGAAAAAGGAGAGCTCACTGCTAGTCCTTCTCAAAAATTCCTCTTCAAATGTGAAAAAAGTACAAGAGATTTCTGAAAAGTAAGGTAACACATTTTTTTTCCCCCTTGAGGATGCTTAATAATAGGAAGTTGAAATTATACACCAAGAAACAAGTGAACATGCACAACTTCTGCACAAAGTCTCCAAATATTTTGATGCACTTGTCCCAATGACAGATCAGTTTATCAATACCAGTATGAAGAAGTCTGTGCCCATACCCTGTAACCAACATCACACCACCTGATGAACTTCCTCATCCATAGTGAAATGCCTTCCAGAAAGGTGTTTCTTGAGGAAGCTGAACAAATGCATTGTGTGCATGCGTGTGTGTGTGTGGGGGGGGGGGGGGATGCAGCAGAGTTTCCCAATGATTGCAGTGGAACCACTCACAATTGGTGTGCACAGTGTATGGAACAGCATTGTTGTGCACCAAAATCAGTGCTTGTAAGTAAGGAGTCCTGGTCATTCATGTTAAATGTTGGCTTTCAGTTTGTCCAATGTTGCACAGTAAAGCTCTGCATTGATTGTTCCTCCCTTCAGCAAGAAGTACATCAACAAAACACCTTGGCAATCCCAAAACATTGTGGCCATGAATTTTTTTTTTTTTTTTTTTTTTTTTTTTTTTTTTTTTTTTTTTTACACACAGGAGATTTTGGATGTTTCCAAGTCATGGAGTCTTGTTTGCTCTCCGGGGCAAAGTGATGAACTCATGTTTTGTCTCGTGTGACTAGGTGAGCAAAAAAATGCTTGTCTTTGTCACTGCATCACAACAGATTCTCCAGACACATCAAGACCTGTGTTGCCTTCTGCTCCTCTGACAATTGTCAGGGATTTTGTATATAGTGGCCCTCCTTGAGTTCTGCCACTCGTGTAATTTCACTTGCTGGTCTTCAAGAACATTGCCCTTAATATGCAAAATTTTGTCTTCTGTATTGCTTGATGAAGGCGTGTGCATCTGATGTTGATCTTCAATGTCACCAGGGCCTGCTTTAAATTCATTGCGCCAAAAACACACCTGCTTCTTTGACATCACCTTTTCACCATACACAACACCAGTTTACAGTGAATGTTACTTGGTGAAGACCCTTTTTGCTTGCAAAATAGAAATAACTTCACATACACCTGTTGGACCACATTTGAGCAGCTTCCATCTTGCAACTGGAATTAGCTGTGAGGCAACAGTAGCACCACACTGCAATGGCAGTATTTTGGAATGCTATTAATGGGTCTATCTGTCCACCATGTTTTATCTTATTCCCTTTCACCATTATTAAGAATAAAATGTGTTACCTTACTTTTCAGAAATCCCTTGTACTGTTGATACAGTGTTTAAACAGTCCACTGTGTCTGGCAGGAAGATATATTAAAGTAATTGTATCGTTTCTATTCATGGAATATTAGTAAAAAAGATTTACTAAGTCCAGGCTTGCAATTATATCAACAAGAGCCAATGCAATGTCTTGGATATTTTCTAAGAAGTGTGTGGTATTTTTTAGATAATAGGATGTTTGTCTGATGTAAGGTTTCAGTAGGTTTGCTAGATACTTAGATAATAAAGAAGTTGGACAGTATCTTGCACTGACAATTGGTCTTAATGGCAAATCATGTTTATGCAGTTTAGGGACTCCATATATTCTTGAAACAAGAGGATGTCTGGATTCAAGGCATTTTTTTGTTTCTTCAGACTAGTTCAGTATGTTTTTAATTAAGTTATTATGGAAATATCCTATGGGATCTCGTTCCAGCTTTTCATACATGTTTGTGTCTCCTAGAAGTGTTGCATTTTTTATGTGCATTCTATAGAATTCAAAACAGCTAATGAATTGCCTTCGTTGGCTTTCAACATTATGATGGTTCTGTCCTTTTCAATGTTTTTAAGCACTTTTAATTGTATTTTTGGGATATTATTTGAAGGAGGCTTTTCTTGTAAAAGTATGGAGGCTGTTTGCTTGCAAAGAAAATCTGCAGCAGCCTTGGAAATCTTTGGAGGCCTTTTACCACATTTGCCAGTTTGGAATATTACTGGGAGATTGCAAAATTTAAACCATGGGAAAGGATGTTCGTTTCAGGATCAGATAACATTTTGAAGGAGTTGTTAATAACTCCTCCTATTTTATTGAGTGCCAATCTGTCACAGTATCTGAGACAGTCTGTCACAAAAGCTGAAGCATCCTCTACAGTGTAACAAAAACAAGGGACGATTTTACAAGTTTGGTCTTCCTTAATCTACCACGAGACACTTGTATCTATTACTAGTATGTTACAGGAACCAACAAACCAGTAGCCATCATAAGAATTAACACATACTTTCACTATTTAAATGTTTTCAAATCTTTGTCACCAGAAATGTTAATTGTTATTACTTGCTTTCAAATTCAATCACTAAAATACATCAAATACATCCAGAAATGTTTCAGAGTTTCATCCTGAGTTTCAGACTCAGGATAACAAGTATCCCGAGTCTGATTTTGGTCTATTATAGATGAATGATAATCAGTTAATCTGTCTTGCCCTATCACATAGAATTAGAGAAGATTAAATGGAAGAAAACTACAAAGATGCATCACAGTCTTGACAAATCTGATATAATGTTTTCATGAGTGGAGTTTGTGTGTTTTGTGGGCAGCATCTATAGAGTACTCTCCAAACTGTTTATCAACAAGCAGACTACATTAATTTACCAAAAACTGGCAGAAGTCATTTTATGCCCAACCCAAATTCAACAGCTGCAAATTTATTTTTATCTAACATTAGAGGGTGTGAAAATAGGATTTGTTTTGTCAATCACAATTTTGAATTGCTTTTACTGCTATCTGATTGTTAGTGCTTGTGTACTGTGATAAGTTTATTAAGTTCTTTGTGCTTTAAGTTGCTGGTTTAGAAACTTGATAACTACCTCATTTATACTGTTATTGGTTTAATCCAGCTAACCAATGATAAATTACTGCCTATTCCCTAGAAATATATATACACAGTGTATATATACAGTGGAATAGAGAAGACCGGAAGATCCTGCTCAAGAGAAGACTCAACCCGTCTTAGACGGAAGAGAAGAAGAAGAGAGTATATATATATATATATATATATATATATATTTTTTTTTTTTTTTTTTTTTCTTTTTCAGGCTTCTTATTCAGTAAGTAAAAATCTGAGTCAGTAAATATCCAATACCTTTGTTGTTTTCAAAGGTTGTTGTCTCACTACTCTTCCTTACATTCCAGTCAGGAGTGCAAGTGTATATTTAATTCTAATTTAAATTATAGTGAATTCTAAGAAGGCAGGCATGTATTTATTGTTTTAATGAAATTTTATATAATAATTTTTGTTAAGTCATCTTCAATATTCTGCTAGAAGCATAACATCATCTATGTAATATAGATTCTTCTTATTATTTTAAAAATCTGATTACTGATGTTTACTGATGTTTAGTAAGATATTTCTCACTATATTTTATAAAGGCAGTTTTTTATTATATATTTATATGACATTCCATTATGTATTTACGTGATTATTTTCATTACTTCTTCATTTACTTATTTACAGCAATTATTGTTATACATTTCTTTAATGAGCCTAATTAGCATCTATAGTAATTTAATATGTTAATCATGTTTAATCAAAATAAGTCATCAATCCAATTTAAAAATTTCACAAAAAAAAAAAAGAGTCATGCCATAGATGAAAAATAGTTATAGAAAATAAAACAAGACAAGAAACTCAGCTAAAATTTTATAATGTAATGGCCACTCCCACTCTGTTATATGGTTCAGAAACATGGACAGTTAAAAAAAAATATCAAAGCAAAATACAAGCTGCAGAGATGGGATTGTTAAGAAAAATTAAGGATGCACAAAATTAGACCATATAAGAAATGAAAATGATGGTAAGGAGGTCACTGAATCAGTCGATATAGTGGAGTTACTGAGTGAGCACTTTGCAAAAGTATATCATCCAGGTGGTGACATTGAAAAAATGAAGGAACCATTAGTTTATATGGGAATTGTGATGAATCAAGGCCAGTTTGCCTGCTGTGCAGGATGAAAAACCCCAGAATAAACTGGGGAAAAAACCCTGCTGTCCACGCCCAAGACTGGCTAACTTGGCTATGGCTGAGGAAGATCCTTCAGCTCCTCAGGTCACCGACGGGAATCGAACCTAGGACACTCCTTCCCCAGGCATATGGTTGCGAAGTGCACAGCCACTAGGCTAACCGCGTGGGCAGAAATTAGTTGATAGGCGGAAAAGGGGAGATATGATTGAGACATTCATATTGCTAAAGGGTTTCTATAGGATTCATTCAGAGGATATTTTTGAGATCAGGGCTGGTGGTGGGAGAACTAGGGGACACCTATGGAAGCTGGGCAAGAGTGTGGTTAGCAGGGGTGTTAGAGCTGGGTTCTTTACTTTTACAGTGGTAAATGAGTGGAATAAGCTGCCAGATGTCTGTTGTGGGTGCTATGATGGTGAGTGAGTTCAAGGCAAGGTATGATAGATACTGTGAGAATGTCGTATAGTTGTGTGGACATGATGTTTAGGGCCTCCCTCGATGAGTCTAAGGACTCCCTGGAGTCGCCCGTAATAATAATAATAATAAAGACATCAGAAAAGAACTAGGTATTTATAACATAAGTTTACAAAATGAAACACCTGAGTTTCTGGGAAAGAAAACCTTGGTATCCCAATATGAGACTAGATAACTCAACTTCAGTTGAAAAGCCTTTATGAGGGTTCAAATCCTACATGGGATCCATGGCTTTCCAATCAAATGCCATCATTGAAACTGACTAAAAGACAAAGCTCCTTTGAAAGAGAGCTAGAGCTATTTTTTGGATCAAAATACAACCTAATATAAAATAAAACACACAACCCATTGTCTAATTCTTAATTCGCTGCCTGAACACAGTCTTTTCTCGACCTGAACACCATATGGTATAAAGCCATAAAACCTAACATAAAGTCAGGTTTTATGGCTTTATACCATATAGTGTTAAGGTCGAGAAAAGACTGTGTTCAGGCAGCGAATTAAGAATTAGACAATGGGTTGTGTGTGTTAGCTACAAGAATAGGTAGGAGATGGGCACGGGTGGTATAAAAGATGGGGCTTCGTGGAGGCCTCGATGGAAGCAAAGTCAAATGTTTTGTGGACTGATGGGAAAGAAAGGGACATCAGGTGCAAAGTATTATGCTTATACATCATCACAAGGGGGGGTATTAGGAATAAAGGGGCAGACTTTGTTATTATTGACTATTGACTATTTGTGACTATTGCACAAAATGCTCATCCAACCATACCTTAAAATGATTCAATATCTATATTCATAACACACTCAGGTAATTGATAAAACTAGTTAGCCCACAAAGCACTGCTGTAAGTGAGACATATTAATAGAGGATGATATATGTGGTGTGACAACAAGGCAAATAAGAGAATTTTTAGATATTTAGTAAGGTGTTGCTATTGACTAAGAAATGTGGTGGGAAAGTATTCTAAAATAATCATACATATGAGAATGGTGAGTGACAGGCAGGTGATTAACTATGGAAACACTGAGTTTCCTGTACATTTAACATCCACATTTCACAGTTATATGTCAATATAGGGGGAATGCACTAGTTAAAAACTTACCTTTTAGGGCATAATGAAAATTGGCACTCGACTGCAGTTTACCAAATGTTTTCAGAGCTAAGTATTATTTGTCTTCTGCCTTCCTGTATAGTATTTTGATCCACTGATACCCGCTCCCTGAAGTGGATACAGTGATTCACTTATTCAATTTCATCATCATCAATTTATTATTTATGGTTGCACAATGCTACTGAACATAACCTAGGTCTTCTTTAGGTTTATATATATAAGCCAGTTGTTTTGGTAGAAATCTGTAGTTCACATATATATAAGCGTACTTCACATGCGCTTTTCTGCAAAGCATAAAGGGCTTAAATGTCTTCTAGTCAGACCTCTCTCTCTCTTTCTCTTAACAATGAAGAAGCCTGAACACTCTTCCAAACAGGCTGTGAATGGTTTTAAGAATATTATACCACCTTGTCACATATCTCTTTGTACTTTCACAGTAGAGATGTTTCCATTTAAAATAAATTGCTCTTGTTGCATTGGTATATACTAATTTGATGGCAATTACATGCAGCTTGTTCACTTATTGATTT
Organism: Typopeltis vanoorti; assembly: GCF_054136105.1. Taxonomy (NCBI): domain Eukaryota; kingdom Metazoa; phylum Arthropoda; class Arachnida; order Uropygi; family Thelyphonidae; genus Typopeltis; species Typopeltis vanoorti. The sequence goes on along the minus strand of NC_143563.1, from coordinate 113,825,676 downwards.
CATAAAGCTTCAAGTACTGCATTTACTGAATCAACCACTTTCTCATATTCAATAAAACCAAGGTAAAATGGGAGTTAGTATTCACTGCACTGTTCAATAATCTGTTTTATAACTTGAATATGTCCATTATGCTGAAACTACTTCTAAAACCTGCCTGTGCAAAGTCTGGTATTGCACAAAGTCAACAAACTAAGACTTTTGTAAACACTCTTCCGACATACAGTTAAGAGAGCATTTTGTAAACAATTTTTACCCCACGTCTGAATTAAAATGATGTACTCAGAGTATGGAAAAAGACAACAATATTATTATTCTGATATTTTAAAAAAGTGCAAAGAGGAAGACTTGAAGAACAACTGTATATCAGAATAATAGTAGCCTCTTTTGATGCTCTTGATACATAATTTTTCTTCAGATGCAGAGTAAGATATTTGGCCAGGGTTTCGCAGGTTACTTTCCCACATACTTTTAGAAATTCAGCTATGACTCCATTCTCTCTTCTGGCTTTTTTATTTGTTTTGTCATTCCCATATAATATAACACTGTGTAAAATAATTCAATCTGTTTTGCTACAGCATACCAATCTCTAGTTATGTTCCCCATCTTGCAGTTATTTGAATGCAACTATTTGTTTTTTTTGCTTTTCAACTACTCTTTTTTTTGGTGATGACTATTTTCAATTGTTGTGTGAATTTAACTGAATTTTGTGTATTTTGCCTTAATTATGTTTTTCAGTTAAGTATATTTGATTTTATTCAGTAAGTATCCAGTTTGTTTAATTCCTCCTCATTTCTTCATAAGGTGTTTTGTTTGTTAGGAAATTCTGGCATTTTTTTTTTTTTTTTTTTTGATACCAGCTATTCCAGGTGAGCATTGCAAGAGGTGCTGGGTGATAATCTTACTTTCTGAGAGATTAACATTGCCATTGTATTAATAACAGTCATAATCTTATACAGTTATAACAGAGGAGGTAATTATGATACACAAGCAGATGAGAGTAATCAAGTAATTTCAATACAAGCATCCCTCAAACAAAAAAGATGTGTGGGATTACAGAGCAGCAAACTATAAGTTCATCATATAATCATATGATATAACTTGTCTCTAAGGAAACAGGTTGGTGACTTGCCATAACATGATCATTTGAAAAGGAAAGAAATCACTGATAACTAGGTTTTACAATGACTGAGATCAGTTACTGATCACACAATGGCAGATTGCCTTCCTAAGATTACGAGAATAAATAAAGTAGCGTTGAAATGGATGAATGGCATTATGCTACAGCTGCAGCAAAAGATGTTATGGAAGAGACATCAAGAACAAGGTACCACTTCGGAGGCAGTGAAGAGTTAATGCATGAGCGTGGAAAGTGTGACACGAATAATGAAGGAGAAAACTGCATGTAAAAATTATTATCATTACATAACACCTCCAGGGAGTCCAAAGACACATCGAGGGAGAGCACCTACTCTACAACTCTCCGTTTCCACCAACGCACCAACTACCATCATCTACACCAACACCATTATTTACACAGACAATCACAAACATCCATGCCCATAGCAGGATTCAAGCTCACAGCCTTTTGGTTGGAGAGTGGATACGCTAACCACTCAGCCAACCAGGCCTGGTTGGCCTTGAAGAAATTGGATGAAGGAGCAAAAGGAAATCCTAGAGAATGCTACATTTATATTGTTAGTAGAAGAAAGGGTAAATATGGAAGACAGAGTTTAGCTGTTATAACTGGCACACGGGTCACATCTGCTGAAGTTATGATGTGCTTACTATTTAGCTTCATGGCCTGGACACATTATATGTGTTTTCAGTACATTATATTTAAACAGGCAACATACACTTCATTATAGAAAAAGAAACACTCTCCCTCTTTCCATGACACTCAACAGACTAGCTGTATGACTACCAAATGGTTCATTATCCTTTTCCATTTATAGGAAACCCACATCATTGTCGGTTTCCTGTAAACCATGATAACATAAGCAATCATGCCATCATCTATTCCAAAAGCAAAAGTAAAACATTCTCAAAACACTTATGCATGGAGCCAGGCTATTCGTATTTGTTCGAATGCTACAGTCCTTGCCAATGAATTTGAATATTTACACAACACTTTTTTTTTGTTTTTATCCCTATAAACTTAGCAAAATATTGCAGACCCCATTCCTTTTCCAATTGTACACACAAAATCACAGCAAAAACTATTCTCCTCCTTTATTTCAAGGGTATACACATCTGAAATGATAGCTAAACTTCTTCGCAAACCACTTACAAATCACACATCTGGATAGCAACAGTCATCCATTCTCTGAAGGTTCAGCTTTGTCTTCTTACACATCCTGGAATGAATAAAGTTCCTTGTGCCTGAAACTCAGACTACTTTACACAGACTGGTAGATAAGTTAACATCAGCTTGATAAATCAGGAGTGGCAGACCAAGCTCTCTGGATATACCTTCACACAAAATTGTCAAGGCATCCTCTAAGGACGAGATAAAAATAAAATTAATTCAAGGAGGTCAAACTAAATGTGGTCTTAGAATGACTGTCTCTCACATCTTAAGCAAATAATTCCTTTCCAGTTACAATTTAAAGTATTTGTACAACAATGTAATTGAGTGCTGTCTGTTTTGTTAATACATTTAAGTATGGTATAAATTCAACACATAGACTGATGACCAAGTATTTTATTGAGTATAAACCTCTAATAGTTTCAGAAATATATGAAACTGGAACATAAATATGCTGGTTAGAACCAGTATGTGGATTTTTAAATCCAGCAAAACATTAGTAATTTCAATAAATTATTATTTTTTCCAGGTGTTGTTTATATCATGAAGCACTGTTACAGCTACTAGGATTTCAGCTGTGTTAAAGAGGCATTCAGTGTGTTTGGGCCCTGTAGTCAAATGGAGAACATGCTGTTTACATGGCATAGCATGGCCAAACAGTAGATTTCTGTGTGGGATAAAGTTAAATTAGAACTTTCTCTTCAAATGTCTCCGTAAAGAAGTTGGCCAGGGATGGAGATGTCTGGCAATACTTCCTGTAAAATTCCGTAAAATTTTCCTTGCCAAATGAAATACCCCAAGTTCACAGCTAGGTGCAATAGCACATTCTGTTTGTGGACTTTAGGTAGCCCATAATACACAGGGTTTGAAATTATAAGGCTTTAATACATTTGACTTCTACAGGTCAAGAGGTGACATTTTTGATGAGCATATGAATACTGAATCACAGTCCAAACGATAGTATCCATACTGATCATTCAGCAGGGTGGTAGTCTTGCATGTATAACCAGAGAAGTTTGAGATTACAGTAGAATTACCCTAACCGCTTTCTTAACTTTATTATGATTATTATTATCATCCTTTAATTGTAGGTGTTTTAAATTCTGTACTCAAGAGTTTGTGCATGAATGTTAACTACAAGTAGTCAACATCTTAATTCATGCTCTGATATTAATAGGAACATGGATAGGGAGAATGTGAATGCCTCACTCAATTTCTATCATAAATTCGCTATATGTTGCAAAAAAAAAAAACATTCCAGTTCGTGCCCAGGTATTCCAACAGGAGAGAGCAACCTGTAATACATCATGTGGTTCTGGTGCCTATTTATCAAAACACTTCCCTGGGAGACTCATTTTGGGGTTCACAGAATTCCCATACCCTTAACATCTCCTGATTTCATATCACTCGATATTGTTTTGGGTATGTTGATGGAATGGGTATTCCACCAAGACCTGCTTTCAAGTCTTGATGAAGTAAGGGATAAAATTACATGATATGATCAACAGATGTCCCAAACCTTGTTCTCCAAGATGATAGAGAACCTTCACATGTGCTACGAAACCTGTCTTGAAAGACAAGGTGCCCATTTCATGCACGTAATCTACTGCTGTTAATGCTTTATTCCACAAAGATTCTACCGATAGTTGTGGATGTACATATCAAGTGTAACCATACAAGGAGTGTTCAAAAAAGACTGAACTTTTACTATAAAGACTTTATTGCTCATTCTACATTTTAAGCATGCACTGATCCCTTCAAAGTACATCCCTTCTACTGGTGATACCATCACCAACATTTCTTCCATTGTTGGAATGCTTCCTGGAATACACTTTATATGATGGCACGCAGTTCTCTTATCGCGTTTTCCTGAATCTCTTCTATGGTTTGGAAACGATGTCCTTTCAAAGTGGTCTTAAATTTGGGAAACAGGAAAAAGTCTGCGGGGCTATGTCTGGAGAATAGGGTGAATGGGGCACAACGGACGTCTGATGTTTTGCTACATAACTGCGGATTAGGAGTGACAAGTGAGCCAGTGCATTGTTGTGGTGTGATAACCATGGTTCAATTCAGGCCTCTTCCTGCACATGGCATCCCTCAAACGCACTAAAACTCCCTGGTGCCATCTGACCACATGGTACAAATTCATAATGGACAATGAATTTTTTTATTGTCCAATCTCTCCAATCGAAAAACACAACCAACATCACCTTGATCTTTGACTGACTCATCCATTGATGCTCAACCACTCATAGCATTGCATTCGGCTCATACAGTCCTCCCCGTATGCCTGGTTAAACAACTGAAATGTTTCTGTAAAATTTTTACCAAGTTTGCAGCAAAATTTCACAAACACATGCTGTTCTTCAAGCTCTTTCATTGTCACTTGGTCACTAATCCGATGAACAGCTTCAGCGGATGTAACCTGATGACTAATGCTCATAGCAGAAGGGGCCAAATGGCAGTTTGTTGTCAAAACCTGTCACTAGGTGTGCTATTTAAAAAGTTTGGCTTTTTTTTTGGACACGCTTCGTATATTTCTTTTTTCTAAAATAAAGAGCCAAAAGGCTTCAGTTCAGGGATGCAAAATTATATAAGTAAAGTGGATATTAAATCCAGCATTATTTCAAAGCCGAATGTAGAAACTATTAAAGTTTCATAAAGTAAGTTAACCAGAGAGCTTATTGTAATACACTCCCCAGGATTCACGAGTTGCCTTAGTGCAGACTAATAGAAGACACAGGCACCACCCAAGCATCTATATATTTGCCTTTTATCAGTCCATTTTAGTCCAGTAAGCTTATCAAAATGGACTAATAAAAGGCGAATATATAGATGCTTGGGCAATGCTAAGGCAATTGTGAATGCTGGGGAGTCAATTCTCGTAAGCTCTCTGGTCAACTTACTTGACAAAACTTTCATAGCTTCTACATTCAGCTTTGAAATAATACTGGATTTAATATCCACTTTACTTATATATTTCTTTCTTAATAAACCCATTTACTCCATAACAATATCGTTGTTGTGATTCAGTACTTTTTTTTTTTGTGAACCATACATACCATACAAGTTGAACAACATTGGCTTCAATGTCTCCAAACATAGACCCTTGTGGGTCTGTTTCAAAGAAGTTATTCAACATATATAATTCTAATCTTTTCAGAGAGTAGCATGCTGGATTTAAGTGTATAAATCTGCTTATTTTATTTTTAAAGTTCATTAGCTGCAAATTCTCAAGTTTCATACACTGTTGTAGGATAGTTCTTCAGGAATTACAAAAAAGCAGTAAGATGGCTAAAAAGATATTTACTACACACACGCTAAAGCAATTTAACAATAGATATATGGTAACATATTCAAGAAGTAACTCTAAGTGTCAAGGTATGATGTGCATCACAGCCAGGATATACTACTTGAGAATTTTGACGAACATGGATCACAAGTGATGTAGGATAGTCCTTTAGTTTTTATTAAGTTAGGTGTACATAACATGCTAGAAGCTTAGTAAATTATATTCATGTTTAATTCTTTACCAAAGTGTAAGAAAGCAAAAGATACATATGAAGTATATTCAGGACTAGACCACTTGTTGAGTTCACATCAATTGTGTCAGTATCCTGTAATGCAAAAACATTATGGGAAGAGTCACTACCCAGACAAGCAGCCTAGAGTGAACATGCTTTGTTTGTTTACAAACAAAGCATGTTCACTCTAGGGTAAAGGATCAAACAAATTCAAATTTCTCAAATATCATTTTCTTTGTAAACAAGTGAAAAAAACTTTCAGCTCATATCTCTGATCCAGAGTATTTTAAAAAATAAGGAAATACACCTTTTACTATTTGCATATGGACAACCTATGATTTATGCAATGATTCAATATCCATACCTGCCTGTCTATCCCCTACTGACAAGACTTCAATAAAAATGTCAAATCCCATCCTGTTAGTCACCCTTCCCACAATGCTTCTGCATTAAGAAAAGGATCACTACCTAGAACATTTTTATTATTATTATTTCTACCACTCCAAGACCTCATGGAGTCAAAGACTCATCTGGGAGATTATTTTATCACACACACAGCTCATCATACCATGTTTTAAACACATTCAAACTCTTTGCAGACACCACATTCTCAGGCAAGGCATTCCAATCATTCACAACTCTGCACGAAAAAAACCTGTATCTCACTCCCCTACTTACACCCTCTTTATACAGTTTCCAGGGATGACCTCTGGTTCTCCCCTGATCTCCCACTATTCTCTGTAAAACTTCTCCAGCATTGATCCTATAACAACCCCTTACCAACTTGTAGGTCTCTATCATATCTCCCCTCTTCCTGCTCTCCACCAGACTCTGCAAATTACCTCTTCTCAATCTTTCCTCATACTTGACATTCCAGAGGTCAGAAACTATCTTAGTCAGTCTCCTTTGAACCCTTTCCAACATCTCTTAATCCTTCTGAAAATCCAGTGACCAAATCTGGGCACAATTGTCCAGATTTGGTCACCGGATTTGTGGTGACCAAATTCACCACAAATTGTGGCGACCAAATTCACCACAAATTGTGGCGACCAAATTCACCACAAATTGTGGCCTAATCAAAGCCTCATACACCGGAACAAGAAACTCCCTACTTCTACACGTCAGTGTCCCATGCATCACTCCCAGAAGCCTTTGTGTTGTCTTCACAATTTTGGCAATGTGTCCCTAAATTTTAGATCCTTATCCACTATCACCCCCAGATCTCTTATTTCCTCTACTTCCAACAATATATTCTCACTGAGCATAAATTCTGCATCCCATCTTTGTTTTCCAAATTTTAAAACCTTACATTTTTCAACATTGAATTCACATCCTCATTTCCGTGCCCAATCACTCAATTTATTCAAGTCTTCCTGTAAGGCCACAACATCTTCATTACACTTCTTGGTTCGTCCCAACTTTGCATCATCTACAAACTGAATATCTCCATCCAAATCTTCACCTATATCATTAATATACAAGTTAAACAGTAATGGACCTAAAACAGACCCCTGAGGCACTCCAATAGTGACTTTCCTTTTCCTGGATATCGCTCCCCATACAAAACTTGTTGATACCTATCAGATAGCCAGTCTCCAATCCAATGCACCAATCTAATATCCAACCCCATCTGCTCTAGTTTGACTGTCAACCTATCATGAGGTACTCTATCAAACGTTTTTGCAAAATCCAAATATATTACTGTGTATCCTTTCCCTCTGTCCAAGTAAGCAGTCACTTTATTGTAATAAGTAGATTACTAAAACATGACCACCCTTTAGAAAAATCCATGCTGTCCATCAAAGATAATACCATTGTTATCAACCCAACTCTGGAGATCCTAGTTCCCACAAGCTTCTCCAACAACTTAACCACAACACCTGACACACAGATAGGCCTATAGTTTGATGCTTGAGTTTGATCACCTCCTTTATGAAGTGGAACAATCTTGCCCTCCTTACACTACTTAGGAACTTGACTGAGTGCAAGACTCATATTAGAAAAATATGTCAAGGCAAGTGTCAACTCCCTGGCACATTCTTTCAGAATACGTGCTGAGATATTATCAAGTACCACAGCCTTATTAACATCTAGTTTACTCAACTCACCATATACCTCTTGCTCACCTACAGTCAGTCTCTTCTCCCCATCATCAACTGCTCTCAATCCCTCCATTAAATCACATTCACAAGATTGAAAGATCTTTATGAACTGCTCATTAAGTATCTCCACCACACATTCTGCATCAGCTGTCTTTATACCATTTTCTCCAATCAATATCATCCTTCCATAATTATTCTTTCTTTTGCTGGCTACATATTGAAAGAACTCCTTAGGATTCTTTTTGGCTTCATTAGCCAACTGCTGTTCATACCTCTCTTTAGCTACCCTCACTAACCAAGTCACCTTCCTTGCTTGGTCTTTGTAGACCTCATGGAATTGGTTATTTCCACTTCTCTTATGCAGCCTACACAATGCCCTTTTTCTCTGTATCACATGCTTAATCTCTTTATTCATCCGTCTCACACCCACCTTATTTAACCTTCTCACCCTTGGAATACATTTAGACACTGCGTCTACTAAACAGTTTTTGAAAAATCCCCCAAGCTGCATTGATCTCATTTCCAGCTAACTCCTCATTACATGCTACACCTGCAAGCTGTCTCCTGAGCTCTTCATAATTATCCCCTTGTAGTTCCACATATACCATTTTCTCACAGAGGTCCTCGCACTGCTGGCAACCACCCAGGTAATCACCTCATGGTCACTCTCACCAATTGGTGGATGATTTGACACCTCATTTATAATTACATCTTCTGATGAGATGACCAAATTCAAGACCCTCAATCCTCTTGTGCCCTCTGTTACATACTGTCTGAGGTAGTTATTCCTCAAAAACTTGTTTTCTTTACTTCCAGTTGCTATCTCATCATTCCAGTCTATATTGCCATAATTAAAATCACCCATAATGATCACCCTTTTCTTATTTACTTGGCTAATTTGATTGTACATTTCATTATCGCCACCATCCACATTACCTGGTCTATAACAACATCCCACCAAGTATTTGATTCCATTCACCTCTATCTCACACCATACTGCCTCAAACCACTGGCACTATTTCCCTCTTGCATCTCTACTTTATATGGACATAACTATTTCTCTATCATCAATAGCGATCCCCTCCCTTTTTACCCCTTCTGTCCTCACGAAACACATCAAACCCTTCGATCTCTATTCCTGTCAGGATGTCATCCTCTTCCAACCATGTCTCACTTATTCCGACAATCTTTGGGTGAACATACACAATTAGTGCAACCATTTCATCTGCCTTGTTTCTTATACTTCTAGCATTTGTATACAAACACAACAGCTCATTTCTGGATCTACAGCTAGTTTCACTGATACCACTCACTCGATGTGATCTCTCCATGCTTGACTGGGGACATTTCCCTTTCTGCTCATTCATTTTAAAACCTTTTTCAATTCCAACTGTTTCCTCTTGATCCCTGGTCATCCTATTCCTTTCCTGCCTACACATGCTCACCTCCTCTTGGAGCATCCACCTTTCTCATGCTGTGTACCCTTGTCCACCCTGAGCCTCCCCGTTTCCCTGCTCCATTTCTGCTGTATAAGTACAGGAAATGGTCTCCAAAAACTAGGTGATCTGAAGGATCATTCTAACCTCAAGGAGTAAGCTAAAAGGATAATTCTAACTCATTACTCTTGACCTAAACCATTTCAGATACTCAGCTGTGAATCTGCTAGAAAATACTTGTAAAAGCTTTGATTTCACCATTTCTAGGGAAAAACAGTACTGAACAGCCCTAAAAGGCCATGTCAGTAAGAGGCATGCCATAGGCAAGCATCCAGTGGAATGCAGCAGCCAATTCAGCAGAAAATCACATCAGGATGTAGACTCAGAAAGTAACTATGGTTGAATCAATGCAGAAATCATATAGTTTCTACATACAAGTAGTAAAATGGTAGGTATATCACTATATCATTAAATACTCCATATCAGAGATAGGTGTAGAAAGTTTATCTACTGGATTCTGAAGTACATCATACTTATCACAAAATTATATTCTTGTTTTAATCCTTTCTCAGAGCATAAGCAAAACACATGAATGAAGGATCTTCATGGCTAATTGGTTTACTTATGTTAGGATAAAATGTTAAAACAAGAATATCATTTCTTGTCAAGTTTATTATTATTATTACATGACACCTCCTGCCTCCTGGGAGTCCAAGGACTCATTGTGGGAGGGCACATCACTCCACTACACACCACTCACCATCTTCCATACTTGATCCTCCAGCTACAACTACCATCAGTACATAACACTGTCTAGAGCACGCTGCAAATAGCTCTTTTTCCTTTCTTTTTTTTTTTTTGTCTGTAAATTGTGTGTTCTCATGGCTGATTTAGAGCTATGAAAACACACATGGGAATGTATGGGATGAAAAACTGAGTTTCTGGGAGAACATAGCTGAACTTATATGGAGGTAGTAGCCTAAATCACTTTTAATTAAAAAAGCCTATAGGATATACATTGGAGCCCATTGGCAAAACTTTTCATAACCATATCTGATCCAGAGTATTTAATAATATGATGATACACCATTTTTCTACTTGTATACAGAAAATGAATTCTGCATTGGTGCACCTCCTTGATCTAGCTCCCACTTATAAGACTTTAATCAAGGTTGAGACCAGTTTGGGTAGCAACCCTTCCCATTTTGCATTATGTGATATCGAGAGAATTGATGTGAGGTCACTGGTCTCTGTATTGCATGCAAACTAGTTGTGAAGATACTTCATATGCAAACTTTGTTTATGCTTGGGTAAAAGGCAGTGCCGTAACGAGGGCGTGGCGAAAGAGGCAACTAGGTTTGGGGAGCAAAACGTATAATATTTTTGGGTTAGGGGGTGCAAGTTAGACACTTGCCACAGGCACTTCATACTCTCATTACATCACTGGTAAAAGGATTAAAAAATATATCTTTTTTGTCAAATATAATATTTTCATGATTTTGTCCATAACATGTTCATTCAATCGCCTGACATGGTATTTCACCTAAAGTCCTATATACATATATATCTACTCTCTCTCTCTCTCTCTATATATATATATAAAGATAAGCCGAAATTTGACGTTTTTTGTCTTACCAGCCCGTAACTCGGAGGGTTGGGCACTGTAGGTGCCAGCGCCTCCCCTAGTATATATATGTATATATAGCAGGGGCAAATATTCAGGGTGTGCAGTGCTCATCCACTGAATAGCAATATCACCAATATTATCTTTTTGCATATTTATTCCAATTAAAGACCCCTAATTGTTTCCAGACTGCACATGATTCCTAAAAGTAAACACAATATACTAATACTTCACTTTTTGACTGGTAAACATTGCATCACATTCGCGTTAATAGCTTGGGTGTGCATTCAAAATACATACACTTTTGAAAAGATGTACAGGGGGCACAGCAGGTCAAATTCTAAGCATTCTAGTAGTTTTAAACTGCTCAGAAGGCAAGGCAGGATGAACTCAGAGACAACAGCACCTAGAGGCTGTGATTGGTTATTGTATCAACGAGTTCAATTGAACATTGTCAGTTGACATGTGTTGCCATTTTTGTTTTCTGAGTTTCATCTGTTTTTCGTGTGTAAAGTGTGAACTATGGTAGACAAGATTTTTAATGTATATATAATTTACAATAAATTTATAACTTTTTGTCCATATTTATGGAATCAGTATTGTAGTTGAAGGGGGGATAAGCACTGTCCTCCTCTTCTAAATTTTACACCTTTGAGTAATTCAAACATACCAAGCAAATATAGCATTCTCCTTCATTACTGTTTTCTAATATAGAATGTCTTAAAACACATTGTCCCCATTCTGCTCAGATTAGGTTACAATTAATTGATAAATTAAATATATAGTCACACTACAATTAATTGCACTAGACCAATTAAGATGAGCACTGAACTATCATACATTGATAAAAAATACAATCATATGGTCAAACTGACGTGAATTTTGTAGCGCAGATTGCATAAGCCATGACAGCATACCCAACCTAAATGGGCACACACACACACACACACATTGCTTAGAAAGAAGTCAATGGACACCATAGTGTGAGAAACAAACAGCCATGGCACCGACCTTGATAAGATGTGGGACCTCCTTTCGTTATGACAGCAATCCTACATGGAATATCTTCCACAACTGCACGAGAGTGATTAATGAGAATTTTGGACCATTCTTCCTGTAGGCATGTAATGAGGTCCTGGACTGTTGTGGATGAATGTTCATTGACCTCACCAGATGCACCAATTCATTCCACAGATGTTTAATACAGTTGAGATCAGGGCTCTGTGGAGGCCAGTCGTGTGGCGACGTTCACGTCCACAAACCACGCAATTACAGCAGCAGCCTGATAACACAGTGCATTGTCTTGTTGAAAGAGAAAATAGTGTCAGTTATGTAGAAATTCCACAAAGTAGAAAACACTGCATTGTTCAGAATGTTCAGATACCTCTTGAAGTTCAATATTCATGGTACCACAAACAGAGGTCCAAGGCCAAACTAGGAAAAACTATACCACCACACCATCACCTTCGAATTTCATAGTTAATTAATAAAGAAACACATAAAAAACCACAGTGATATCTTTAATTAGTAAAAGGACAAATATTTCGTACTAAAATTAATAGTACATCTTCAGTGTCTGTTACAGTAATAGGAATGGAATACAAGAAAAACGTTCGGTAGATCACCTATTAAAATACAATTGTTACCGCGTGCTAGGAAATAATAGAAATTAACAAATTTAATCTATTAATATAAATGGTTTTTTATATAAGATAAAAGTCTACCAGATCTTTGAGAGAGACAGACAGTCATTTCTATTTAAATTCGGTCGGTGTAAGATAGTTTCACAACTTTCTTTGAATAAGGGTTCATATTTGAATCTGCATCTATGGAGGAGAACAGCTTCATTGCACTGGACACTATGAGTAGAGTCAATACTGTGCTGCACCAGACCAGACTTCAGAGGTTTGTTATAATCAATATAATATTGATGTTCTTTTATTCTTTTTCCAAAGAACTACCAGTTTCTCCAAAATAAGAGACGTCACATGTCTCTTATTTTGGAGAAATATATCTCCAAAATAAGACAAATGGTTTTTTACCAAATACACAAGGTATTTGGTAAAAAACCATTTATCTTAATAGATTAAATTTGTTAATTTCTATTATTTCCTAGCACGCAGTAACAATTGTATTTTAATAGGTGATCCACCGAACGTCTTGCTTGTATTCGATTCCTATTACTGTAACAGACACTGAAGATGTACTATTAATTTTGGTATGAAATATTTGTCCTTTTACTAATTAAAGATATCACTGTGGTTTTTTTACGTGTTTCTTTATTAATTAATTTACTATGCCACAGGTTCCTCTTAAAATCGAATTTCATAGTTGGGGTTATGCACTCTGGTAAGAGACGTTTACCTGTCCATCTGCTCGGTAGAGGGTGTAACATGATTCACTGCTCCATACCACAGCTTTCCAAGCTTCCAGATCTCACTGTACGTGCTTTTTGTACCACCGAAGATGATGCTGCATGTTAGTTTGGGTAATGTGGGGATTGCATATTACAGTCCTACCATGAAAACCCATGTTGTGAGCCAGGGCTCTCAATGATTTGTGCAGATTCGTGTTCCAGTCAATGTCTGGAACTCTGCCTTCAATACGTTGGCCAACGAATGCCAGTTTTTACATATTATCCCTGTATGGTCATGTTCAGTGAGTGTAGTGGGTCATCCATTGTGGGTAGCACTTGCAGCTGATGTCCTTGTGCTTCCATCTCAGTAAGCTATCACTGATTGTTGATCTGAGATGGCCCAATTCATCAGCAATTTGCCATAAAATAGGTCTGCAACATGACAACCTATCACAATACCTCTTTCAGTAACCTTTTCGCAGCCATTTCACCAGAAATGGTTGCAATGACTTGGGAGCATCATATTCCTCCAATTAATATTGGCTATAACCATATGACTTGTTACATGGCATGATGCACCTTGCTCATGGGGATGTTCGTTGACTTCTTTCCAAGCAGTGTATATATATATATGTGTGTTACGGTTAAAGTGATAAATCCGGTTATTATTAATAATTACCAGTTAGAGTGAATAATTCCTAGGGGAGTCTGGTAAATGTAATAAAAACATGTTTATAGGTTTTATATATAGGTTTTCATTCTCAATATAAATTATGACAGCTTAGGATAGGTTAGGTTATAATGAAAAAAGTAAGGAAAGTACTTCTTTTGCACTCAATGAAATTGGAAACCAGATATCTTTATAACCTAACCTAAACTAACCTTTATTGGTTAGGTTAGCTTATAATGAAAAAATAAGGAAAGTACTTCTTTTGCACTCAATGAAATCAGAAATCATTATAAACTGACCTAACCTAACCTGACCTGGATGTCGCATGTCGAACCAGAGTGTAGTCGTAGTTTGTCGTGGGCAGATTAATGGGGATAAAAGATAGATGTTGTTGTTGTGGGAAGATAAATGGGGTTAATAAATAAAAGTTGTAAAAGTTGTTGTGGACAGATGAATGGGGATGATAGATAAACGTCGTTGCTGTATCTCTTTCCACATCAATGGAGAACACTGATCAGTTCCACTCTGATTTATCTATTATTCCCATTCATCTGCCCACAACAACTTTTATTTGTTATCCCCATTTATCTGCCTGCAATCATTAAGTTCAGCCCACAACAATGTTTGTCTTTTATCCCCATTAATCTGCCCACGACTACACTCTGGCTTGACATGCGACATCCAGGTTAGTTTAGGTTGCTTTCCAACCTAACCTAATATTGATAATGTTTTCCAACTGATAAAGGTTAGGTTAGGTTAGTTTATAATGATTTCTGATTTCATTGAGTGCAAAAGAAGTACTTTCCTTACTTTTTTCATTATAAACTAACCTTACCTAACATAACCTAACTTAAGCTGTTATAATTTCTATTGGGAATGAAAACCTATATACAAAACCTATAAATATGTTTTTACTACATTTACCCGACTCCTCTAGGAATTACTCACTTTAACCGGTAATTATTAATAATAACCGAATTTATCACTTTAACCGTAACATACATATATATCTGCACAGTCAGTCTAATCATTTCCCTCCTCATAAGCTTGGAATAATTTCCACCTTGGGACATAGAGCCCGTTCTCTTCTTGATGACCCAAATGAACTGCTTACAGAAATAAACCATTTGAAAACTTCTTTCGAAGTTAATGGATATTCCAAGAAAATCATTGACAAATTCCTTCTTAATCCTCCTAGACATCACTCAGAAGAAACAAATAGATTCAAAGGCAATATATCTATTCCTTACATAAGTACTGTTTCACACAAATTAGCAAAAGTTCTAAGAAAATACAATATCAGAACCTTGTTCACTCCACTTCCAAAGATCCGTTCCTTAATTAGCCACCCAAAACCTTGTCATCATCAACTCAAATACCCTGGTGTATATAAAATATTATGTGACTGCGATATTCCTTATTTCAGGCAGACAGACAAATCTGTCGAAATGCGTATGGAAGAACACATGAGAGACATTACTTACAAGAGACAGCGGGCGAGTGCATTATCAAGTCATATCCTTTTCTCGGCTAATCCTAATAATGATAACCAAAGTCACAAAGTCTGCTGGGAAAAATCTACTAACATCTTCCGTTGCAGTGATGAAACAGAGAGAAAAATTGTGGAATCTAGAGAAATCATCTTCAATCCTGTTCATCTAAATAACAACTTAAGCTACAACCCTCCCAGATAGTCATTCAGCTGTAATCATGTACTGGCGTTCACGTGATGCAGCAAACACGCACTCTCCCAACAATGCAACAAACGAAAGAACAGCTTCAAATACAACTACAACGTTTTCATGCTAATTATGTATAAAGACTGTCTGTGTTGCTCATAGTCTTTTAACCCTCAATGTTTAGTGTTTTTTCTTTTATAATGTCATCTGAAGAAGGCCGTTACAGGCCGAAACTAGTAGTGTGTTTATATTAAAACCTTTTTACTTAAATCTTGGTTCTAGTCATTTAATTCTTCATAAAACTATGTATGTTAACCGAGTCAATGATTATTCTGTCATATATATATATATATATATTTAAAAAAAAATCATGATTAATAATTAATTACATCACCAATCAAAATTTTCTTATTTATGACAAGTAACAGCGATCTCAGCATTACCTGTAGATCTCCACAACAACAAAAAAAGATTGATATCAGATAAATGGCAACTTTAAAGTAAAAATAACTTTAAAAACCAACAGGAGATCTAAGTTGTGACAATTAACATGAAGGAATTAAAGTAGATAAATTGAAGAAAATAAAGCAAACACACATTCTTAAAAGCAAAAGAACAAATTAAAGAGCTTTAGGATGTTCTTTCTGTGGTGTTTATCAGAACTTTTCAGCCCTCCCACCTCATGTATGTATGTATCAGGGGTGAATATATTGAGTGTGCGGTGCTCATCCATGAAATATCAGTATCACCGATATTAAATCTTTGCATTTATTCCCGTTAAAGACTCCCCCAATTGTTTGTAGACATCAAGCGATTCCTAAAATTGAACACAATATACTTACAATGCATAAACATTGCATCACATTCGTGTTAATAACCTGGGTGTGCTTTCAAAATCCATACACTTTTGAGTCCTTCGAAAAGATGTAAAGAGGGCACAGCGAGTCAAATTCTTAGCGTTTTAGTATTTTTAAACCACTGAGAAGGCAAGCCTGGGTGAGCTAACATTTTGAGCTCACCTAGCGGCTGTGATTGGTTATTGTGTCAACCAATCCAATTGAATGTTGTCACTTGTCACGAGTTGAGCGCCTTCTGTATCCGATGGCTGTACTACAAACAGCTGTTACACATGCTTTCTGGAACTGAAAATTTTAAAGTGGATGTTAGGAGAAAAATGGTAATTTTTTCTGTTGCTTGCACAGTATAGCATCTGTTGAGGTAGCAAAATTTTTTAATGGTATAGAAATATTTTTATTCATCTTCAGAAACAACAGACAGTCAAAAATATATATTCTTGAATAAAAATGAATATTGTGTATTATAAGACATTGTTGATCTACAACAAAATACCAACATATGTGAGATTGATAATACAGAAGAACCACTGATACTAAATAAAAGAGAAAAAAACTAATGAATGTAGGATTCCCAAATGTGTGGATAATTCTAATAACGATTAGATGTTATGTATACTGAGTCTCAGTAAACAAAATAAAATTCTTGGAAAACAGAGCGAAATATACATAACACGTGCAACAAATTTTATGAGATGATTTGCTGCTCCATCAAACCATATTTATTCATGCAATACTCTTTCTTCATAATTTTTTTTAATTATGCCATCATAAATTCACTCATTATTACTAAATAGCTTAAGGAAATTACAATGTACAACAGGTTATTCATTAAAATAAAATTTAATACACTTCCAATATTTCAGCAACGTCACGTTGCCATTATCACAGGAACTTAAATACAAAATCGTGCACAGAAGCACAATACACAGTAAATGAGGAATGGCAACGTGACATTGCCGAAATATTGGAAGTGTATTAAAATTTATTTTAATGTATATTCTACTGTACGTTGTAATTTCCTTAAGCTATTTGGTAAGAATGTATAACCAACGTCTAAGCATTTCCACAAGAAATTCACTAATTGATGTTTAGACTTTATTGGATAATGCTATTCGCTCTACCCAGCACCTTATAGGACACACATCACAAATGATAATTATTAATAATTCGTTTGCCATTAATGAAAGTATTTCTACTCACACTTATTCTTTCATTTCCTATTCTCACATATCTTATAAATGATGGTTCACATATTTTCACCTTTGAGTATTTCAAATATACAAAACAAATATAGTATTCTCCTTCATTGTTGTTTTCTAATAAATCCTAAAATAAACAGATTGTTCCCCCACTCTATGCAGAAGTATTCAAAGTTATTCTGCAATTAATTGCAATGGACCAATTAAGATGAGCACTGATGTGCTATGCATTCTGAAAACTTTCATACATCGATAAAAATGCATCACACGGTCATGGGTGTCCGCATAGGGGGGGGGGCACTCCCACACGGGATCGAGTAAAAAATCCCACAAATTATAATCATAAAAGTGATTGAGATATGTAATCTTACACCCTTGACCCGGGGATGCTTTGTCTGTCTTAAAATTTTATTATGGTTTAGCCTGTTTCGGCCCACGGCGAGGTAGCCATAGAACACATGTTCCTCTTTTGGTTCATCTTTTCTGATTTGTGAAAAAAAATTTTCATTACTGTTGTGAACAGAGACCAGTTTGTTTCCCCCCGTGTCTAGAGTCACTGAGTGAAGTGTGAATTGTAAATTTATAGTGAAACAAATTTAAACGGAAAAATACATTTTTAAAAGATAAGTGTATGTAATTTAATATTATTTTGTTAGTTTTAAAATTTTTTTACTTTTAAATTGAAATAATTTAATTTAATATTTTTGGATTAATTAGTGGATTTTTAATAAAATATGCCAGTTAATTTTTTTATATATCAAATTGTGCTAAAAACCGTATTAATTATGAATACCTTTTTCCCCAAGAATTAAAGATCATTAAAATCGATGTAAAATGAAAATAATGTATTTATAGTTTACATCGACAAATAATTACATAAAAAAAATGCTAAAAGATGTTTATTGATGTAATTATTTAATTAAATCAATAATTATAAAAATTTATTGATGTAATTATTTGTCTCCAAGCTCCCCCCACCCCAAGAAAATTTTCTGCAGATGCACGCTCATGCATATGGTGAAATTGACGTGAAATTTGTAGTGCGGGTTTCATAACCCACATGACAGCACACCCAACCCAAATGAGTATGCGACGCCACTGATATATATATAAAAAACAGACTCTAAGCAAAATACCACCAGACAAATCAACGAATGATTACAATAAAGTAATCAAGACTAAAAGTAAGGTGCAAGGTCCAGATGTCATATAAGAAAATTCTGATTGGCTGATGTAATTAATAGTATTGCTGATTTTTTTTTTTTAATATATTATATATCCCCAAAGTGTTGATATCATTGCAAAAAGACTGGGAAAATTATCAAGAGATTCTGCAGACTTACCCACATTTAAGTCAGCAGGAAATTTACTTAAAAACAAGGCAATCTGCAGAAATATTTACAAACTGAAATTTACAGCTCAGAAAATTAAGATGTAATAGTAACATCGTGATTATAAAAGCAAATACGACAGTTTACAAAAATGCTCAAGAATATTCATCAAATATTCATCAAGAATTTTCATTAATATTCTTGGATAACAATACTTTGCATATATTTGGACTGAGCTGGCACTTGAATGCTCACAAAAACTAATAACAGTTTCATCAACTGGTCCAAAAAATCACTAGATGTCTAATTCCAAACATTGTTCGTTCTGAAAGTTTATGGAATCGCAAAAATACAGAAAACAGGCACACTTCTAAGACCACGCAGATGCCAGAGATTCAGTGACCTTAAATCTCTTCAAGTATCTGTCACAGCACCATATACAGAAAACGATTTTTTTTTCTCCCCACTTATAAGTTCAAATATCACTAGAAAGAAGAAAAAAAAAGGAAATACTGATAGAACCACAGGACTGGTAGCCAGCTTAGATGCTGCAAATATTTTCCCTATGTAGCTAAGATGAAATCACAGATCTGTTGACAGAACAGTTCCTGTCAGATGCTATTTCACTATTTAAATTTAAATTTAAGCCTTTCCAGTTCAAGAGAAAGATTATGAACTGAAAGAAAGCTTAGCAACAGGCTCACCACTTCCTCCTCTCCAAGCTTCTCTATCCAGTACTCATGTTGAGAGCCCTGGTTAGTTATCAATTAAGACTGAAAATATGACAACACTACATGAATGTAGGCAATTAAAGTAAGCTTGTAAACTCTTTCAGTGTTTTCATGGATTCTGGCCAGAATCCACAAAATATGGCAGCGCTAATTAATAATAGTCAACTGACTAAACACTATTATTTCTAGATATCTACTAGAAGTCATCAAAGAAAATAAACTCACTCATTCTGCATACAGAAAACTAATCCACACTGATAGATATCTCTATGCTTTATATTATTATTATTATTATTTGACATCTCCAGGGAGTCCAAAGACTCATCGAGGGAGAGTGTGCCAACAGCATCGAACGACTGGTCCCCTTCCAACTACTAACAATTCCATACAGAAATTATAAAAACTACAAGACAAGACACACCCGTCGCATCTCTTGTAGTATAGAACCAAAATACTTTCCTGGTTATAAGGAAATTCTGAGATTTCACAAAAAGAGTAACCCTTCCATATAATAACATGTATTACTTAGACATTACAGCCTGGGGGAGACCTGACTCCTACCAGGCATGTCCCTCAGGTGGCAGATGAGGGAAACCCCAATGGGTTGCTCCGAATAAAGAATAAGGAGTCGTGGACCAAAGGATGCAGCACAGGAGTGGCAAGCTGGCTGCATTATTCTGCCATTCAACTCTATGAATCAGAAGTCTCCACTGTGTCAATAGAATGTTACTGCGTCCGAGGAAACTGACGTGACTGATCACAGGGAGCAGTCGAGAAGTTTAGTATGTGGTCAGCCAATAGAATTTCGCATCTCTTAACCTTAAATATAAGGACACTGTTAAAACCTGCAAAAATAAATTTGATGGAAAAAGAACTTGCTAGGATTAAATGGCACATGTTAGGTTTGGCTGAAACCCATTGGACAGGAGAAGGAGTTATAAATCTAAATTCAGGAAAACTATTCTACTCGGGCAGAGAGGACAATATACATAGAGGAGTCATCAGCATTTTAGTGAATAATAGTCTACAAAATGCAGTCACGGCCATAGAACCACATGGCCCAAGAATGATCGCTATCAGATTAAAAGGTAAAGAAAAAAATGTTCACTTTACAATTATTCAAATCTATGCCCCCCCCCCTGACCAGTCACATGAAGATGAAGAAACTGATACCTTTTATGATAAGTTGCAAGATCTAATAGACAAGACCAATAAGAAAGATATATTAATAGTGATGGGAGATTTTAATGCTAAAATTGGGAAGTTTACCCCAGGCATGGAGGATGTTATGGGCAGGTTCGGAGTTGATAACAGAAATGAAAGAGGCGAAGGAATTTTAGAATTTTGTAAAGCCAATAATCTATTTATTTAAAACAATTGGAAATCATCAGTGCAAAATGTTGGAACTTTAAAAACTCCAGACTTCGACACTGACCATGAACTGCTAGCAGCAAAAATTAAACTAAAATTCAAATTCAAGTATCGTAAATCACGAGCTCCTATCAACAAAGTAGACCTGTCAAATCTGAAAGAGAAATCTATGCAAGATAATTATCAGACACTAACAGGAAATGAGTTTAGAAGATTATCTTATGACAATATAGAAAATACATGGAATCAAGGTAAAAAAATTGTTACAAGTACTGCAAGAAACATACTCGGTACAACATCAAGACCAAATCATGAATGGATAACCCCTGAAATTCTAAATACGTTAGAAGAAAAAAAAAACAGCAAAGCATATATTAAATATAAAAAATACAGAAGAAAATAAACAACATTATAAGAATCTTAAAAACAAAATTGATAAAATGTGCATATCTGCCAAAAATAACTGATTAGAGGAAAAAGCAAAACTCTGTGAAGAAGCTAATAAAAGAAATAATAATAAAACGGTATACAAAATTATCAAAGAATTAACTAAGATCTATAAAGATAAACCATTAACAATGAAAGATAAAAACAATCTAGAAACTGGGTCAATACAGAATATTAAAATAATCTGGAAGGACTACTATCAAACATTTCAAAAAGAACAGGAGGAGGAAAATATAACAGAAAAGATGATATATGAAAAGGCACCACCCATAACCTCAGCAGAAATTATAAATGCAATAAACCAAATGAAACTTTCAAAAGCTACGGATAAAGATGAAACATCTATAGAACTATGGAAATATGGTGGCAAGGAAGCCATTACTTTCTTAATGAATTTATTTAATCAAATTCTTTATACTGGAGTAATTCCAACTGACTGGAAAACAGGAATTATTATACCAATTCACAAAAAAGGAGACAAAAGAATATGTGAAAATTACAGACCCATAACACTTTTAAGTCATAGTTATAAACTATTCATTCGAATTATACAAAAGAGAACACATGTGCTTACAGAAAAAATCATAGAGGAAAACCAAGCAGGATTCAGGCCACATAGATCCACTATAGATCATATATCTTCACCATTAATAATATAGCAGAAAAATATTGGGAATACAACCTGCCCATATACTGTTGTTTTATAGATTTTAAGCAAGCGTTTGATTCAGTTAATAGAAACAAATTGATTACTATCCTAAAAAACATAAAAATGAATTCTGATCAACATGAATAAACTAAACAAAATATGGAAAAATAAAAAAATCCCAACGAGTCTAAAATTAAAATTATATAAAACAATTATTATCCCAACGGCTACTTATGCTTCAGAAGCCTGGAGATTAACTCAACAACCAATCAAGAAACTTAAAACATTTGAAATGAAATGCCTCAGAAAAATTAATAACACCCACTGGACGCAACACAAGACTAATGATCAAGTCAGAACAGATTTAGACTTCCCAGATAATATAACAGACACAATCATTAAGCATCAACTGAGATGGTTTGGTCATATTCAGAGAATGGCCCCCTCATAGACTCCCATATTTAGCTCTGATTGGATATATCAGAAGAAAAAGACCTAGAGGCAGACCAAGAAGTACTTGGTTAAAGTTGCTGAAAGAACATTCACATCTACCCAGCTATAGTCATGATTGAGATGGCTAAAGATCGCGATAAGTAGAAAACCTTTCTGTTTAGTGGACTCAACCCGTTACCAATCGGATGAGATGAGATGATGAGATGATTACTTAGACAACAAGGCATAAAAGTAGCCTTCATCCACTTTGTGCCAGGGTTTTAAGATTTTTGTATCCTCCTCAACTGTCTTCAACCTTAGCATCATCACTGCGTCTGACTCCCACTGACGAGACCTCAATAAAGGTCAAAACCGGTCTGGGAAGTGACCCTTCCCATAATGCATAACATTATACATACTCGTAAGGAAATGTGCTTTGCATTATGGGATACCAAGGCAAGTGATGTGAAGTCATTAGCTTCTATACTAGTTGCCCTAGTCCTGATTTCAGGAACAAACTTTGTTTGCTTAAACTTGGATCAAGGATTAAACTAAGTACATCATTTCTTGGTATATTTAATGTCTCCACTCTCTTAACATAACTGAGGATCTATACAATCCATTGTTCTTTGAGCAGATGCTATGCAGAACAAAAACTGATATATAGAGAGATGGAGATCTGTACGTCTGAGCATGCCAAAGATGCTAAAAAGAAATTAAAACACGAACCTGAACAGCCATTCATATATCAAGCAAAACATCATCAAGCACTTTGGTAGCATACAAATGTCCTAGAGAGAAAGTCACATCACTCTTTTCGGAATATTAAAGGAGGTTTAGTAAACATCTTTTTTGTCCTCTTACTTATTTACTGTAACTGTATTGAACAGTGCAGTTGACACTCTCCCTATAGAAAACTCATAAGGAACTACATGAATAGGTTACTGTATTTAATATTTTTTCTTTTAACATAGCAATGTACCACTAAGGCTTTTTTCAGGACTTTTTAGTAGTTTGTTATAGCGAGTTTATTTGTTATAGCAGTGTCTGCAATAGTGATAGTTGTCTGTACAGTACTATATGAAACTAAATGAGAATTTATAGCTAATAAGAGGTTTCTCTTTAGTAATTATATGGTCTTACTGGAATTTACATGAATTATATCTGAACTACATGATGTCTCAGAGGGCCATTAACAGGGTTGGCGATGTAAAGGCATGTAAAAAGGCAACCTTGCTGGGTACACTCTCCACACCATAATTATTCAACTAGTGAGTCAGCACCTATTTCAGTTTCTGCAGCCAGCCAGGCCACCAAGGGACATGACACTTTAGGAGACTTTCCAATCATTTGGTGAATCATGTTGCTGCTGTTTAGTGTTATTGTGGTTAGAAATTTCCACAAGAAAGCAAAAATTTCAGAAAAACTGGAAAAATACAACAAAAATTGCAAAAAAACAAAAAAATAAAAAAATGTTGAAAAATCAAATAAAACAGCACTCCATATATAAGAAACAAACTTCCACATACATTACCAACATGTGAGGGATAAATACCAACATAAAAGTTCTGCACTATCACTTACAGACATCCAAATGCAATGTGTTATTAATTATGGAACCTGAACCTGCATCTTCAATGATAACAGCTCACCTAAACTTTCCACAGTACATCATGCACAATGCCTTCCGCGTAAAGGGAAGGTGCATTTGTCAGATCTGATATCCCATTTGGTGGAAGATTTCCTTGTCTCATTTGGTTGCCTTCATATGCTGCTTTTACCACTCTCCTAATTCATAAGTATCTCTGAAAACTTATTAGCAACTAGCTCACCACTTCCTCCTCTCCAAGCTTCTCTATCCAGTATTCATGTTAAGAGCCCTGGATAGTTATCATTTATTTTTACATATTTATATATATATATATATTTTATTTATATATTTATTTACAGTCTTATTACCCTAATAGTGAGATAATCTTCCTTGTAGATTTCAACATTTACAATTATGACTACCTCTCCCTGTTCTAACTTCACAGACCAAGCTGGAAGAGAAGACCAAGCTGAACTGAATGCTGTCAGTAATGATCTAATGCAGAACTGTTACCCACCAGAATACTGATAATACTCATCATTCTTCCAGTATGCCAGACCTTTTCTTAACCAGCTCTCTCTCTCCAAATACATCTTCACAGATGATAGGATAAAAGGTAAATGGGCTTCCCAGCTCATGTGCCTTGTATCCTATGGCATTACAATGGTAATAACTGGGATGACCTTTGGAATTTCTATGCCTCTTTTTCAAGGTTTAATTATTGATTCTGATCTCCTATCCAAGCGCTTGCTCTGATTTTATAAATGAAATAGATGAACAAGGAGAGTAACTAGATGCTTCACTACCTAGAGACCAATCAATTAATTAATGATCATCGATATGGATTCCAACGCTCATTCTACAGCGTACCTCCTCACTAATCTAATCCAACTTTGAACAGAGAGAGAGAGATTGGAGAATCTCATGTGGTTGCATTGCTCTTGGTATCTGATTGAGCTGGCATTGAGGCCTCTTGTCTGGTTGTTCATAATACATACTGGTGGATGGTTCCCTCTTAATCTGATTTTTCTGTCAATGCTAGTGTACCACAATGCTCGATTCTTTCTCATGTATATCAATCATCTTTTCATATTAACATCAACTATATTCATAGTTTTGCAGATGAGCACGAATTCCATTCCTTTTCACCATTTACAAAACCTTGTAGTACTTGGATGATTCCTGCTTAAAGATCTATGGCCAATTTTAAACACCAATCTTTTAACTATTCTGAAGTGAAGATGAAGATAATTTAATAAATTTTAATGGTCAACTCAATCCTGTCTTATTAGCCAGAAGAAAGTTCGTACCTCATCCTCCCTCACTTCTGATAACATTATGCTCACTAACTAGCATCAGTTTTTTTCAAGGGCTGATTTCCATATCTAGCCTATTCTAGCATAAGCACATTACATTCACATCGCTTTCATCCTAAAAAAAAAAGTTTGAATTCTTTTTCATTCTAAATTACTTTTATTCTGATCAACTCCTAACACTTTTATAATTACCAAATCTTCTCAAAATAAATATATCACATTTCTTTGGATGACACACCAAAAATCCTCCAAAGCTTTACAGATGATTTTCACAGACTCCCTGCAATTTCTTTTCACACTGTCTCTGCTTTATCTCTCTCCTATAGGTACTCCCATGAATGCAGCTCTACTGGACTTTCCCTACCAGTCCTCCACTTCCCCTCATTTATGTACAAACACAAACAGTTCAGCTCTAAAGTTTACTTGAACCAACTTCTCATCTTTTCCTTTCATTTCACATCTCTTTTTGTTGGAAAACATTCTTCTCCATACTCTTTTCTCATATGAATATAGCTTCTAACTCTTCAAGGAATGCAACAGACTTCTTTCTTCTCTCTAATCACTTGCCTACACACACACACGTGCACGCACAAACTGTCGTTTTATAGATCTTGAGACTTCTTGTGTGATAATCACCTGGAAAATTTTAAAATAAGCCCTCTTCTCATCATTTAAGCTACATAAAAATCCATATGCTTTAATTAGAAACTATGTTTTTAATTAAAGATAAATTTCATGATTTGCATATTATCGTGCAATACACAAATAGTAGGAGTTTACAATGTTACAAATCATGGCTTTTGTGTGAATCGATTTCAATCAATGACTTATATGTCCCAAAATTTTAGTTTTAACAGATAGTTATGATCTGAAAATCATATCCTATCCATTCATTGTATAACTTTACAGTGCCAGAGTAAAGCTTCCTATGTCTTTTTATTGCAACTCCTGCCTTGACTGGGAGTTCACTTATGCAGAACACAAACTTCTAACATAGAATTGCTACAGTACTGAATGAGTATATATTTATATATAGTTTCTTCCTGGTCTCATGGTTAAACTTTAATCAATAGTACTAATAAAAGTTAAACGTAAGGGCTGTTTCCATGTCTTTTAAGTAGTGCAAACCAAAGTAACTCTAATGCCAAAGATTTTATTCTCATAAGCTCTGATGTTTGAGACTTAATTTATTTCAAATATTCGGTTTGGAAATAATGATTTTATTACATCCTTTCATTATATAACTTTACACTGCCAAACTGAAGACTCCTAAACTCTTCTTCAATTATTCACGTTATCTTGATTTCATTAGTTTTAAATAAAGAAATGTTTATGTAACTTACTTTTTTTTTTTCGCTTTCAACTGGAATACATATTCAATACTATATCTAATGAAATATTTTGCTGAGTAGTTTCTCACAAGGAAAAACAAATCACAGTTGTTCAAATTTTAGAAGACAAAATAAATGATCAGATCATAGTGCCAATACAGAAGATGCGTTGGATGCATTAGAACCAGAATACATTGACACTGAAATTAAGAAGGAATTATTTACATGAAAAGCAGTGGATACAAAATAACTATTAACCAACAAAAATCTTTTGATAGTACTTGAATCATCTTACATTCCATCATGAGGTAAATATTCAAAAGTGAGAGCAAAGCTAAACCTTTGAGAGATGAACTCATAAAAATTGCACTAGAACATGAAAGCAAGTTGGACAGAGAAACAGAGTGGGCGAGAGCAACATGGTGTAAGGAGAGTGCATTCTGAAAGTAGTAATGAATGCATATGTGGATGGTCAACATAGAAATGGAATAGGCAGGAATACATGGTGGGTCAACTATAGACCAAGAAATGAACTGTTATGCTCATTCATAAACACCGGGAGTGTCAGAAATAAGGGAGATGAAAGTGCTGCATTGATTGAGTTTATGTGCTTGAAAATAGATGGAATAAGTGAAACGTGGTTGGACGAGAATGGCATTTTTACAGGAATAGAAATGGAGCGATATGATGTTTTTAGTGAAGATAGGAAAGGCAATAAGGTAGGGAAAGTGCTGCTGTTGATAGCAGGGGAATTATGTCCGTGCAAGGTTAAAATACAAAGAGAAAAAAGTGGCAGTGGTTTTGAAGCAGTACAGTATGAAGTGGAGGTTGATAGCATAAGTTACCTGGGGAGGTGTTGCTACAGGCCATGTAATGTAGAAGGTGGAGAAAAAGAAATGTATAGGCAACTTGGCTTAGTGAGAAAGCAAAGGCTGATCATTATGGATGATTTCAACTACAACAATATTGATTGGAATAAAGAGATAGTATGAGGGCACAAGGAGAATGAATTTGAGTTCTTAAGGAGAAACAAATCATACGCAGCATTTAACAGAGGGCAAACGAGGGTTAAGAGTCTTAGATTTGGTTATATCATCAGAGGATGTAATTGCGAATGGAGTGTAATCTTCCACTGGTTAGAGAGAGTGACTATGAAGTGAACACATGGATGGCAGCCAGTCACATGAGAACTTTATTGAGAAGGGATATATGTTGAACTACAAGCCTGGTGACTATGAAAAGCTTAGGAGACAACTGGAAATATAGCATGGAAAGAGTTGAGTGGGAAGGATACAGATGCTGAGTGAGCATTGATCGAGAGCTACTGAATAGCAGCCATGTGCGAGTGTATTCCAAAGGTGAAAAGGATAAACAAGGTAGGAGTAAAACGGATGAAAGAAGAGATTAAGCGTAAAATCTGGAAGAAGAAGAAGAAGGCACTGTGGAGGCAACACAAGATGAATGTTAGCAATGATCAGTTAGATGAAGAGTACAAAGAGCAAGCCAAGAAGATAACTCGGTTTGTAAAGGTGGCAAAAGTGGAGTATGAGAAGAAATTAGTCAATCAAGCTAAGAAAAATCCAATATGGCAAGTAAAAGGAAAAATGGCTATGAGAGGATGATGCTAGTTGATCCTCATGAAGGCAACATCAAGAGAAGCTGGAATGCTGAGTGTATGGCAGAGAAGGGACTGATGGTGAATGAACAGGAAGTATGTGAGAAATTAAGCAAACAATATTAGCAGTAAGATTTGACAGTATATTGCCACGTGTCTTAAGGGAATGCCGTATGGATTTAATGGCACCTTTGGCACAACTTTTTAACTTGAGTCTTGCAACAGGACGAGTCTCAAGGGAGCAGAAGGTGGGAAAATTTATTCCACTTCACATAAGACCAAAGCTACAAATTATAGGCAAATCTTTGTGTCTGGGTTGTTGTTAAGGTATTAGAAAAGTTAGTGAGGACTAGGATTCTGAAGTGGGTTGATAATAGCAGTATTCTTTATGATGGTCAGCATGGGTTTGTTAGGGAGAGGTCATGTTTCAGCAATCTGCTTATGTATTACAAGGTAACAAACTTACTTGATAAAGGAGATGCAATTGTGGTATACTTGAATTTTTTAAAGGCCTTTGATAGACTGCCACATGACAAGCTATTAGCAAAACTGAAACAGATGGGATTAGATAATCAACTAGTAAGTTGGATAGCTTATTGGCTGTTGGACAGGTATCAGCAGGTTGTATATGGAGGAGTGGTATCTCAAAAGAGGAAGGTTACTAGTGGAGTGCTGGAAGGATCTGTTTTGGGACCATTATTGTTTAACTTGTACGTTAATGTAATTGGAACCGGCTTAACTTGAGATATGCAGCTATTTGCCAATGATGCAAAGTTGGGAAGGGCTCTTTGAGAAATTAGGGTAGACATTGTGGCCTTGCTGGAGGATCTAAACAGACTTTGTGAGTGGGCAAATGATTGGAGCCATCAGTTTAATGTTGCAAAGTGCAAGATCTTGAAATTTGGTAACAAAGTTGGGATGCAGAGTATACAATTAATGGAGAGATGTTGAAATGAATGAGGGAGATGTGGAAGAGAAGGTGCACAGAGACTTGAAGTTTAGCATGTTAAAACTGCAAAAACATCGCAACGGATTATGGCAATAATGAGAAGCAAAGAGGTTATGGTTCCCATGTGTAAGGCTTTGATCAGGCCACATATGGACTACTGTGCACAGATTTGGTCACCTATTTTTCAGGAGCGAGGAAGGGAGGGAGGAGGAGGTTTACTAAGTTCGTTTCAGGTCTGTGGAATGTCAGATATGAGGAGGGATTGAAGGAATGCAACTTATAAAGCCACATGGATAGAAGAGGGAATATGACAGGGACATATAAGTTGGAGAGGAGTTTTTACCAGATTAATGTGGAGAAGATATTTCAAACAGTGGAGGAAAGGAAGTAGAGACCTAGAGACCATCCATGAAAGCTGTATAAGAAGAGCGTGAGAGATAGGTTTTTTGCATGGAGAGTGACTGGTGAGTGGAATGCATTGCCTGAAGGTGGTTCAAGGCAGGGCCCATCCTTTTGGCATAAGAGAGTATGAACCTCCCGTAATGAGTCTTCTGAGTCCATGGAGGTCAGATGATGATGATAATTTTTGAAATAATGAATGATGATATATTTAAACCGAAATTTGCAATGGCTATCTCAGCAATGAAAAATTTTACTTAGGTTTCTGACAAAATTAAGGTTTTAACAGGTATTGTGTTAGTTTCCAGTTATCACAATGTTCCCTGTGAGAGAATGTATGTATATCAGACTAAGTACTTATATCAAAAAAAGAAAAAAAGTACATTTTTTGTTACAGACATTACAAAAGATGGCATACCATTTTTTTTTTTTTTTGGCAGTGACAAAACTAATAGAGATGACAGAGTAAAAACAAATTAACTGCTAATAGATATAAGAAAAAACACGATTGTTATCTGATGCCTATACAACCAACAGCTACAACATGCTGGCTCGGGCATCGACCGGATAAACAAGGCCCGCGATACCAATCGAGCAATCGGGGTTGGATCGAAAAGTGGGATACCGAAAGGAAACAGAAACTGAAACTGACAGAACTGTTATCAGTAGGAACATGGAATGTGCGGCCACTCTGGATGTCAGGAAAATTAGAACTACTTCATGAGGAAATGAAGAGATATTGGTGGGATATACTAGGATTGGCAGAGATGAGATGGACATCATCTGGAGAGATCAATGGATGTGAAGTAATATGGTCAGGACATGACACCATGCACGAAGCAGGAGTTGGCTTCCTTCTCAGCAAAAGAACTCGAGAGGCACTGTTAGGCTACAAACCAGTAAATGAACGAATCATAGTAGCAAGATTTCAGGCAAGCCATTCAATATCAATAGTCCAGATATATGCACCCACATCTGACAGCACAGATGAGGATATTGACTTATTCTACAAAGATCTGACAGAGACAATAGAAACAATACCAAAGCAAGATGTGCTAATTATTGAAGGAGATTGGAATGCCAAAGTTGGAATAGATAATGATGGTTGGGAAAAAGTCATGGGAAAATATGGTTTCGGAGAAAGAAATGAACGAGGTGAAAAATTTTTAGAATTTGCTGTGGACCACGAGATGATGATCTGTAACACAAGATTCCAACAAAAGGGGTGTAGAAAATGGACATGGCGATCAAATGATGGGAAAACCAAAAACACGACTGATATGATTATGATTAAAAGAAGATGGATAACATCAGTACAGCAATGTCGAACTTTTCAAGGAGCGGATATAGACTCGGACCATAGTTTAGTGATTGCAAACATCAAGATGAAATTGAAAAAGAAATATAAACCCCAACATCAGAATAGAAGAGATACAGCACGAATAAGTGAAGCAGAAATAGGAAGAAGGTAAAAGAAACAGTGTTAGCAGAGAAACTTAAAAGTGTGGAGAAAGAAAAAAACTCGAATTTAAGAGTGAAAAGAGTAATGAAGGCGATAGAAGATGCAGTTGAAGAAACAGTACCAGAAGAAGAGAAGATCAAGAAGAAATGGATTACACAAGAAACACTGAAGTTAGTACAGAAGAAAAGAATGTTGAAGATAAGGGATACATCAGAACAAATAGAAGAGCAATATAGAAGAAAGTGTAATGAGGTGAAAAAAGCAGTCAGAATGGATAAAATGAAATGGTTAGAAGCCCAATGCAACAATATAGAACAGTACTATGGAGAGCATAAAACAAGGGAGGTATACAAAATGATCAGAACCTTTAATAGAAAGTGGCAACCAAAACAGACCACAATTAAAGATGAAAAGGGCAAAGTATTGATGAATAAAGAAAAAATTGTACAGTGGTGGACAAGATATTGTAGTGAGTTATATGAAGAAAAACTAGATTCAGATAGCATTGGGAAACTCACTGAAGAATTGAAGCAGATATCACCACCAGGTAATGAGCATGATATGGACATTTTAAGAGGAGAGGTAGAAAAAGCAATAGGACGGCTAAAACACAACAAGAGTCCTGGTAACGATAACATTACTGGAGAAATGATTAAATATGGTGGTGAAAGTATGGTTACAGAAATGCACCAACTATGCAATATGGTATGGAAAGAAGGGAAAATGCCAGAGGAGTGGGTGAAATCAATATTAGTAACATTATACAAGAAAGGAAATAAGCTAGAATGTAAAAATTATAGAACAATTGCCTTGATAAGTCACCTTGGTAAAGTGATGATGATCATATTGACAGAAAGATTGAGAACACAATTAGAAGCATACCTTGCAGACGAGTAAGAAGGATTTAGGAAGGAAAGATAATTCCGTAAACTAATCACCAGTTAGGAAGGATAGAACTACAATTCAACAGATTTTGACAATGAGGTTAATAGCAGAGAAAGCTAGGAGAAAAAACAAAAACATATATACTTGCTTTGTTGACTTTCAGAAAGCTTTTGACAGTATTGACCAGAAAGTGATATTAGCAGTTCTGGAATCCTATGGAATTGATAAAAAACTAATAGCTATATTAAAAGATGTTTACTAGAATGCATTTGCAGCAGTTAGAATAGGTGATGATTTGGGGAAATGGTTTAAAACAAGCAGAGGTACTAGACAGGGAGACCCAATATCACCAAGCATTTTCATCGCACATTTAGAAAGAGCAATGGATAAAATGAAAGAAGATGCCAAAGGAATATCTGTACACGGAATGAGAATTAACAATCTGAGATTTGCAGATGACATTGTTATTATTGAAGAAGACGAAAGAGAACTACAAAAAACACTGAAACTGTTAAATGAGGAAGGGAAGAGATTTGGACTTGTTATGAACTTTGAAAAAACAAAGACAATGGTATTTGGTGAGAAGAACATGAAACAAAAGATACAAGTGGATGGAACTGATATAGAAAATGTAGAACAATTCACATATTTGGGAAGTAATAAAACTGACATATGACTTGGACTGTAAAAAAGAAATAAAGATCAGGATTGCAAAGGGAAGAACAAATCTGAAGGCCATGGATAACATCTGGAAAAGTAAAGTGATCAGTCTGCAAACAAAACTAAGAGTATTGGAAACATGCATCTTCAGCGGTGTACTGTACGGATCTGAAACGTGGGTAATAAACAAGGAATCAAGAAAAAGAATTTTGTCAATTGAAAGAACTTGTTATAGGAAGATTCTAAGAATAGGATGGGTACAGAAAATCACCAATGAAGAGCTCTATCAGAAGATACAACCAAAACAGAATCTAATGCAGAAGATTATAAAACGGAAGCTGCAATTATTTGGACACATCTGTAGAATGAGTGAGGACCGGAAGATAAAGACATTTATGTTTGGTATTTTGGATGGTTTAAACAGAAGAGGTAGACCATACAGAGAATGGATAGACGATATAAAAGACTGGTGTGGAATGGGTGTACAAAAACTGCGACACTGTGCACTGGACAAAGAAAGGTGGAAGAAGATAGTGAAACAGGCATCAGACATCAATGGGCAGTGAGCCCATGATTCGTGGTGATGATGATGATGATGAATAGATAATATCAATCATTACTTCCAGTAGTGGAAAACACTGTAGGATATGATAACAACTTGAAGCTCATCTGCCTGTCTTGATGAAATGATTGAGAAGTTAAGAATTGTTTCAGTGTGTAATGTTCATAGTAAAATGCCATGGACATTATACACATGAAACAAATTATTTTAGGAAAGCCAATCAATGTTATAAGTTTTTGTAAATTTATGGAGCAAATAGTTGCTGCTTGAAATTTATGTCCTATACAAAAAATGAAATGAAGAACTAAAACCAATTTTAAATTAAGGTTTAAGTGTGATTGATGAAATGCTTAGACATGTAGAATATCAATACTAGCATACTGCATTTTTGATAATTTTTTTAACAAACCAAAGATTATGTGATTCACTTCAAACGCAATGTTTTGAAGTTAGACAGTTCAAATATGAAACCAAAAAATGTATAGGGAAGCTTATTAATCGGCAATTATTCATCTTACTATTTAATAATATTAACTCAAAACATCATAACAATAAAGTATTTATTTATTAAGCAGCATATTTTGAGGTATTTTGAACCAGCATCTTCAGATCAACATCTGTCGCAGTACATAAGGCAGTAAAATTCAAAAGCATAACGTAAACAAGAACTAATGACTCCTATTATAACATTTTCTTGGGCATGATTAAACAAGTACACTAATGCCAGGTTGAAGATTTTCTTTATCTTGTAACTTTCTGCAAATTAACACAGTTATATTTGTTGATGATGATGGGGCATGAGATGCTTTATTGCAGTGCAGCAATTCTCTTTGTTCCATTTAATGGATGAAAGGGCATCAGTAAGTCCAGAATTGCCACAATAATGGTAGCAATTAATTTATTGTTTCCTTTCTGTCAAGAGCAGGCTAAGTTGCAAACACAGACTTCATACAATCCTGGATATAATATCAAATGATGGGAAGTTTTTCCATCATTCCCTATCCAATTATATGGATGTGGAATGTGTTGCATTTAATTAAATTTTAATTAAATAGCAACAAGAGTCAAGAGGCTTTTTTTAAAAAAATTTAAATATTGTTGCTACCAAATGGAAGGCAGAATACAGCAAATCAATGTTATGTGTGAAGAAGGATCAACAGAAAAGCAACTATTGATGTGTGTACATATACGGGTAACCCTCATATAACGCAGATGTTAGGTTCCATAGAAATGCCGCGTTATATAAATAGCGTTATGCGAGACTCAGATCACATAGAAAAAGTAGGGTTATGTTCTGAAATCGTATTTTTTTTTTTTTAAATTATATAAACAACAATGATATATCCAACAAAAATATATTTACATTTAATTCAGGTAATTCATGTAGGTTAAGAAAACATAAACTATGAAACAAATACATAGTATAAAAGTATAAAAAGTACAAATTGCAAGTAAACTTCATTGCATATAATGCATAAATGTTTTAGGCAAAATAAAATGAAGTGCATATTTTAATCGTTACTACAGTCTTCAAAACTAACATTTCATAGATGTTCTTTATTTATGAGTGTCCATATGTTGTCACCACTTGAAATCTCTTGGACATCATTTGTATAATTCTCATTGCATACTTCGGCTGGTTTAGTTATCAAGAAGTCAGTAATAAGACCTTGCTTACCACTATGCTGCAATTTTTTTTATTAAGTCCATAATATGGAGCTAAACAAATATCCAATTATCTTGGGAATTTTCTGGAGAGCTCCATCGAGGGGATCATTATCTGTAAAATAACTTAATAACTTTCTTGCCAAGTCCAATCCTTCTGCTAATTTCTTTAAACTGAATTCTTTAACGGACTCATCACAATCAGAATCTTCGGCAGAACTTTCCCCACCATTTGGTTCGACATCATCTATTAATTGTACCAGTTCCTCCTCATTTAAATCTGTTTTCCCATAACTGATTCACTAATTTTGATTTCAACCATATTGCAAAAGCCTTCAAAGTGGCCATTAACATAAAAATAAATTTTTACATAGAAAAGCATTACGTATTGTATGTAACTCGCCAGAAAATGGTGCTCAGCTTTAGATTAACACACTTATGATTTTTAATGCGCTTTCCTGACAGAAAATGAAAACAACAATTGATGTACATGCCTGCCAAAGCGTATTTGCCCTAATATAAATTCGCTACCTATAATTACATGCGCGATAAGGGCAAACACAAATTTAACGAAGATTAAATTTGATTTTAAGTCGCACGGTGAAAAATATATAAAAAGATAAAGGGTTACTACAATTTGTAGACGGTGTTATATCAAAACTGTGTTGTATAAGTACCGAGTTGAACAAGGGTTACAACAATTTGTAGACTGCGTTATACGAGGGCTACCTGTGTGTGTGTGTGTGTGTGTGTGCATATATTGTGATTATTCATTTTTACTTGGTAGAAAGTATAATAAATTATTTTAAATACCGAGAGATAACGAGATGACATGGTTTATTTAAAAAGATACTACTAGTTTACTAGTTTCGTTGAAAGGATCAACTTCTTCAGGTATCACAATCAAAAAAATATACAAAAAAAACAGAGACTTAAAAATTGCATTAACAGTACTAGTAAAAAAAAAAACAGTAGTACATTTTGAAAACAGTAATGCGAGCTTCAGTTCTAAATAAAAGTTGACTACGTGCTGTCACGAGTGCGCCAGTATTGAACAGAGGCAATGTGTGCATCAGAAAGATTGAAACTTAGGGAGTTATTGATATGGGAAGAATCTAAGGCAATTTCTCTGGACTCGGCAATCTTTCTTTCAAGTTCATCATAGCACACATGGATATTAGAAGTTTGTGTCCAGCCCACAATGTGTTGGCGGCCTTCATCTGTGAGTTAACGGAGAAAAGAACGTGGCTAGAGAGAACGCTGGCTCCAGTCCTGTTGTAGGAAATATCTCTACAGTGTTCTTCCAAAACGTAGAAGGATAGATTTAGCAGTTTGGCCGTAGTATGGCTTTCCATAATCACATAAGATCTTGTAGACTTATGGAAACTGAGTTGAAAATGAAAATGAAATTGAAAATGAACTTCTTTTTCTTAAAAAGACTTTTATGAATAATGGTTTTTCTCCTAATAAGATTGAAAATTTTCTTTCTCTCCGTCACTCAACTGCTTCTGAAGATCCCTCTTCCCCAGAGCCATTATTTCTTTGCCTTACATCAGCTCTCTTTCACCAAAACTAGCTAAAATTCTCAAGAAATTTAACTTCAGAACTTGCTTCACTACACTCCATACTTAGTAAACCTAAAGAGAAACATCTTCCAACTCAGTTTACAGGAGGAGTCTACAACATCTTATGTGATTGTGGAAAGCCATACTACGGCCAAACTGCTAAATCCATCCTTCTACATTTGGAAGAACACCGTACAGATATTTCCTACAACAGGACTAGAGCCAGTGCTCTCTCTAGCCACGTTCTTTTCTCCGTTAACTCAGATGAAGGCTGCCAACACATTGTGGACTGGACACAAACTTCTAATATCCGTATGTGCTATGATGAACTCGAAAAATTGCTGAGTCCAGAGAAATTGACTTAGAGTCTTCCCATACCAATAAATCCCTAAGTTTCAATCTTTCTGATGCACACATTTCCTCTGTTCAATACTGGTGGACTCATAACAGCATGTAGTAAACTTTTATTTGGAACTCAAGCTTGCATTACTGTTTTCAAAATGTACTACTGTTTTTTTGGACTAGTACTGTTAATGCAATTTTTAAGTCTGTTATTTTTTGTATATTTCTTTGATTGTGATACCTGAAGAAGTTGATCCATTCAACGAAACTAGTAGTATCTTTTTAAATAAACCATGTCAACTCTTTATATCTCGGTACCAGTCATTTAAAATAATTTATATATATATATATATAGAAACACACACACACACACACACATATATATATATATATATATATTTTGGCAGTGTTTAGGGAATACTTCAAAGGAAAGGGTGCTCAAAAGACTTCAGGTAGAAGAAGCAGGCTCAGCAAGTCAGCAATTAAACTATAAAAAGATGTTTAGCTTCTACTGCTATTGTAGGTCTAGCAGAAAATTTGGACTGTGAAAGATGCAAGTTCTGCTAAACAGCAAGAGCATGGAAATATCTGCAGAAGAGAAACTGCATTGTGATACCTTGGTTGGAAAGAGTTCACGAGAGAGAGGTTATTGAATAACTGAACTGCCTACTTCTGAACAGTATCAAGATTTCTTAGAGAGGTTTTTGGCACACAATCCCAAATGTGAGAACAATTTTCTAGATAGGGCAGATCTGGGATTTGTACTAAGTTAACAGCTAGAGAGATGAAAAGTAACATCTTAAAATAAAAGGATAACAAGTTTTTTTTTTTTTTTTTTGAAGCTCAGGATGATATAGAAATGATGTGTTTTGCCAGGGAAGGCTAAATGACTGACACTTTGTCACTCCAAGAAATCTGGTCTTGACTGTTAAGCTGAACATTATCAAAGGTAAAGGCAGAAGAAATTATGTCTTTTTTTGCAAGAAAAAGACAAAACCTCTGCTTTGGAAGTACTCATAACAATTAAGCTGTCATTACCCCATTAAAGGATGGTATGGAGATCAGAGTTCAGGGTGCTGATCACAGATTATCTTGAAGCTTGAGATGACTGGGCAGTGTAAAGTTTGATGTATGAGGAGGATGGGGAGTCCTAAAATCAGCAAAATTACTATCAGGATTTGAGGACGGTGAGAGAAAGTTTAAAGTTTTAAAATTATACATAGGAGGAAGAAAGTTCAGAGAAATAACACAATTCTATGGAACACCAATATAAATAAGAAAACATGAAGAGAGCACACCCTTCACTATTACATTCAGTGAACAGCTGAAGAGAAACATGGCAATTTCCTAAGTTTCCTCAGTACCAAACTGTATCAAATGCCTCAGAAATACAACAGCACAGTTTTCTCAAAGTTCAAGAACTTTTTGTTCATGTTTTCAGAGAGGAGTAATGTACACAAGGATATCTAGTGTGGATCTTGACATTCAGAACCTATATTGGTGTTTACTGATCAGATGACAGTTCTCCAGGTCTTGAAGAAGTTGACAACCTTCTCCATTATCTTCGACAACACTTAGGTAAGAGAACAGGTTGACACTTTGATGGCAAATATACTTATCTCCATTTTCTGGAACTGGGTGTATACAGGTTTGCTTTCATGATATAGGGTGCATTGCCAGCTGAGTATAATATAGTGAACAGATAGTAAAATACAATTGTTGGTTCAGAAGCACAACTGGCAGATAATAACAAGACCAGAAGACTTTTTCGTATCCAGGATGATCAAGATTCTTCCAATGACTGTGATAGAAGGCTATAGGAGGAATGTGATGCAATGTTCCAGGTGAAGATGGAAATTATTTACACAGGTCATCGATGCAGGAGAGGAACAAGATGATGCCAGAAGGTCAGCTTTATCTTTAGGTAATGCTGTAATACTGCAATCGGGGTAAGAGAATGAGGAAGGAGTAAAGATATCAGAAATTGCATCCAAAATTCCTTTAAGTCCGTTCACAAGGACTGACAGAAGCAAGTTTTCTACATTTAGCCCTGGCACACTTGGAAAATAATAATAGATGAGAATTTTGAAAAAAGGGAAAAATTAAGGGTCTCGTTCCAACATGGATAATTTCTCTAACAAGATAGCAAGTATCTCAATCAGGAGAATGAAAACAGTAATCTGATCATGGAAATGAGGGACAAAACTCTGAGATCTTCCCACTTAGAAATGTTGTATTGCCAAAGGATATTAAGTTGTGGTAGATGATGGAAGGATATTGCACTAAAGACATTATGAACCTTGTATGAGATAATGATCTGAATTACCAAGAGAGGTCACCAGAAAGGAGAATGAGTTAAGAAAAGATCAAACATTAGGTAAACGGAGAGAACCGTTGGGTACAATTTTATTTATTTAGTACTCTAGCTAACTTTTCATGTGTACTCTGGATATAGATGATGAGAATAATTCCACCATTATACTGTATGACAATGGGAAGATCATTATTATTATTATTATTATTAAGACCTCCATGGAGTCAAAAGACTCATCGTGGGAGATCCTTTCTAAAGAAACACAAGTCTATCAAGACTCATCGAGGGAGGTCCCTCCTAGGAAAAACAAAGTCTATCATACCACTCCTTAAATGCATTGACCGTTCTCGCTCTCACCACTCCATTAAGCAATGCATTCCATTGTTCAACAACCCTCCATACAGAGAAACCACTCCTCACCCTCTTTCTGTTTCCTTTCATAACTTCCAGGGATGGCCCCCTTGTCATGACTCCTTCCCACTGTTCAACCAAGCAAAAGAACGCCCCAGTGTCAACTCTGTAACCATCTCTCAACAGTTTAAAAGTCTCAATCATATCACCCCTCCTTCTATCCTACAAACTCTGCAGTCCACACTCCCTCAAACGATCCTCATAACTAACATCGTACAGTCCTGACACCATCTTTGTTATCCGTCTTTGTACCATTTCCACAGTTAATTTATCCACTTCAAATCCTAGGGACCAGATCTGAGAACTAGTATAAGTGTGGTCTTATCAGAGTCTTATACAGCGGAATGATAACCATTTTATCTCTGCAGGTCAGTGTACTCATTATTGCAGCAATCCTCTGTGTTACCTTCACTACATTTGCAATATGTCCCCTAAATTTCAGGTTTCTATCAATCATCAAACCGAGATCTCTTGTCTCTCCTACTTCCTCCAGTTTAACTCCTCATATAGAGTATGCAGCATCCCATCGATGTGTCCCAAACCTCAAGACCTTACATTTTGCTGCATTAAACTGACACCCCTATTCATTTGCCCATCTATCTAGCTTATTCAAATCCTCTTGCAGGGCTACCACATCTGCACTATTACTAATAACCCTTCCCAGCTTCGCATCATCTGCAAACAGCCGAATATCCCCTTGCAATCCACTGACAATGTCATTGATATAAAAGGTTAAACAATATAGGTCCCAGTACTGAGCCCTGTGGAACCCCACTTGTAACCTTTTGTCTCTGATACCCATCGGACAGCCAATCCTGAATCCAGCTGACCAATCTGACATCCAAATCCATTTGCTGCAACTTGAATATCAGCTTATCATGTGGCACCCTGTAAAATGCTTTTGCTAAGTTTAGGAAAATGGCAGTATATGCCTTTCCCTCTTGTAAATTTATCATAAAAGGCTAGCATATTGCTAAAAAAAAGAGCGCCACTTCACAAATTCATGTTGACTCTCACTTAAAACATTACCCTCATCTGCCCAATGCTGTATATGGTCCCTCACTATTTTATCCAAGATCTTACTTACTACTGATGACACACAAACTGGCCTATAATTAGACACTTCCAGTCTGCTACCGCCCTCATGCAATGGCACTATCTTGCCTTCCTTACTTCCATTCCATGGGCACCTTTCCTGCAGCCAGACTTTCATTGAAAAGCCAGGTCAAGGGCATTGTCAGTTCCTTAGCACATTCTCTGAAAACTTGTGGTGAAATACCATCCAGTCCCACCGCTTTACTAACACCCAGAGTACTCAGCATGTGGAACACACTATCCTCCTGCACCTCTATTCCTCTAGTATTCACATTGACTCCTCCAGGAATACTCCAATAAAATGTTCATTGAACAATTCCACTCCTCGGCATCAGTCACTCTATTCCCATTTTTATCCCACAATATCATTCTTCCACAGTCATTTCTCCTCCTACTAGCCACATAGCTCAAAAATTCCCTAGGATTTTCCTTGGATCTAAGGGCCAATCTTTTATCATATTCCAGTTTTGCCTTCCTTACCATACTAGTCACTCTTCTGGCCTGTGTCTTATATTCTTCATGCAACTTCTCTTCACCTGTCTCCTTATATTTCTTCCATAGCCTCTTTTTCGCATGTAGCTCCTGTTGCGTGCTTTTCTTCACTTGTGGAATACAGCTTACCACTAACAAATATTCCTTCACAATTTCCCAAGCACTAATGATATCCCGGCCTTCCAATTCCTCCCTCCACAAAACTTCCCCAAGTTGACGTCTAAGACTATTATAATCACCTGCTTTATAATTCCAGATACGTTTCCATCTCATTGATACTCCTACATGTCTATTCATTTTCCAAGTCAAAACCATATGGTCACTCTCTCCAACTGGTGGGAGAGATGTCATCTCAGTTATTATCAGCTGATATCATATTTTATCTATTTACAGGATTGCAGCCACAGGTAAATGTGTACCAATAAATTAATTCTTTAACAAGAGCTAAGTTATTGGAATAAATGATCTTAATCAAACGTATTAATTTTTTTAAGGATTCTGAAATGTAGTTCAGGATGCTAGTAGTTTAAAAATTAAACTAATGAGACCAACCATGGAGGTCAAATAGCTATTATATTCTTTACTCAAATATATAAAACTCATTCAAAACTCTTAGTGCAGCCATTCTAAGAGTTTTTAATGAGTTAAGTCAAGAGTTTTTCACCAAGTTTTACAGAGAAACTGGCTGAAGTGAGGAAGATGGGTGTGGGGAATCCATTACTGTTTGACCAATTATTATTATTATGTGGCACCTCCAGGGAGTCCAAAGACTTATCGAAGGAGAGTGTGCCAACAGAATCAAACGACTGAACCCATCCAGCTACTAACCATGCTCAAACTAGCTTAACTTTTTGCGTTATCCATTAGTAGCAAAGGCTCTACCAATCAACCAACATCCTTCTAATCATGTATTTTGTTTATATACATGACCTGAAATAACCTACAACAGGGAATTTGAACAATTCAGAAATGTCGAAAGGAGATGACAAACTAATTCTCTCTTTTGCTAGTATAGTAATAAACAAAAAATGTCTTATCAAAGCTAACCCTGATAACTGAATTTTTTGAATGAGATAATCTTAATTTTGATTAATACATTTTGAAAAAGTGGGGAAGGAGTTATTTATGAGGAGTGCCATTCTACTAAATGATTAGCAAGTCACTAAGTGAGACTATATACATCAGCCTAATATGTAGACAGGAAGATCATTTATCCCATGACTCGTTACTGGCAGATACTCTTTAATGGAAGAAAATTTGTGCTGTACCGAAACATCTCTACAAGCTAGAGATGCTATTTCTGGAATAACAGAAATAGCATTTCTGTTATTCCAGAAATTTTTCAAACAAAGCAGAACACTGAATCTCAACAAGTATGGTTGCATTAACTTTCCAAAAATCTGGAAGCCATTCATTTTAAGACCACTTTTGTTCTAACAGCTATAAAATGCTTTAAATCTGTCCTGAGGGTGAACCATGATGATTTGTCACTTTTTTGTAGGTTACAATTCTGAACTGTTTCTGCAACATTATTGCTTTGGTAAATGTTTCTGTTGGCCAAAGATACTGATCTGACATCCAGTGACATATGAGCAGCCTAGATAAATGATCTTATTTGTATTGTTCTTATGGTTTTGTGAGTTAATGCCAACAAATATTATGAAGAAACTGAAAAACATATGCTCAAAGTTCTTAGTTACCCATTCAATGCCAATGGAAAGTACTATTATTTCTGTGATGACATAACTCATCACAGGTGGTAAATTATGGTAATGTAAAAATTTAGACAATTTTGGACCAGCTCACACCAAGAGACTAAGAGAATTGAAAGTGATGTTGCTCACTTAGAGGTACTCCACGACTAGTATGTGAATAGAGTTCATAATGACTGGCTAATAGGAAAGTACAGATTAAATGGAGGGAGTTAAGTTTTATGCAAATTTTAGATATGGTCATGCCAAATGCCTAGATTTTGGATCACCATTTATAGATGAAAGTACTCAATAACTATTATTTTTCCAGAAATGACAGCATATACTTCTTCAATGCAATGTTACATTGGCATCATCAAGGATCACAAAAACAATGATATGTGCACACAGGAACTAACACTGGGCAAATGAGGCTGAAGAAAGGCAACTAAAATCAGACCTAGAGTCCTAAATGGTGCTCCCTGCATTTTTTGTGATCCCTGTTGATGGCAATGTAACATTGCAAAAATATAGGAAAGTATTCTAATAAATTTAGTTTAATCCTTTATCCAAGTG
Organism: Typopeltis vanoorti; assembly: GCF_054136105.1. Classification (NCBI taxonomy): domain Eukaryota; kingdom Metazoa; phylum Arthropoda; class Arachnida; order Uropygi; family Thelyphonidae; genus Typopeltis; species Typopeltis vanoorti. The sequence goes on along the minus strand of NC_143563.1, from coordinate 113,782,042 downwards.
TAAGCAAACCTTGCACCTGAAGTATCTTCAGGACTGAGGCAACTTGTGGTAAAGGTGGACCAAGCTCTCATCACTACTTGTCTTAGTATCTCCCATAATGCAAAGCATATCTCCTTGTGGACATGTATAATGCTATGCATTAAGGGAAGAGCCACTACCCAGACCGGTTTCTACCTCTTTGAGGTCTCTCAGTGGGAGCCAGACCCGGAGGTGGTGATACCACGGTGGAAGCAATGGAGAAGTCATATTTACTTATACAAGTTGCCAAAAGGTGTCTCACCTTATTATTAAATTATGCTGGATTTAGAAAAAGATGTTGGAAGTTTATTTCCACTTGGTTAGACTATAATAAATTTAGTTTAATCCTTTATCCAAGTGTAAGCAAACAAAGTTTGGGCCTGAAGTATCTTCAGCTTCCAACATCTTTATCTAAATCCAGAGTAATTTAATAATAAGGTGAGACACTTTTGGCAACTTGTATAAGTAAATATGACTTCTCCATTGCTTCCACATTGGTATCAACCACCTCTGGGTCTGGCTCCCACTGACGAGACCTCAATAAAGGTCGAAACCAGTCTGGGTAGGGGACCTTCCCTTAATGCATAGCATTATATATGTCTGCAAGTAAATGTGCTTTGCATTATGGGAGATACTAAGACAAGTAGGAAAGTATTAATTAAATTTTTTTATCATTTCCAGCAAAAATAATATTTATAAGTAACCAATGTATAAGTCTATCTACCAGAAAGTACTGAAATTTCATCATGACAATTGCAATTTTCTATAAGATACATAAAAAAATGAAACAGATTAAATCCAAGTACAAACAGCATCATTCCCAAATGAAATTGATACCACAAAATCATTGGCTCTTTTTATAAAATGCAAAGAACAAAGAAAGTGATCTATCTTTGTTCAAAGTCATTTGAACAAAGATAGATCACTTTTTATATTATAAGCTGCAGTGATGCAATGAAAGGGAAAAAAATCCAACTCATTATGGATTTTTTGTTCATTTGTTTATGTTTATAAACAAATTCCTTATAACAATGTATACATGCTTGGAAATAAGTCAACAGACACCTCCATGATCAACATGTAACCATGTAACAAGTCACATGTTTGTAGCTGATATAAATTGGAGGAAAATGATGTTCCCCAAGAAAGTGCAACTGCACTGGATGAAATGGCTGTGAGAAGGGAACTGACAGGTTTGAAAGAGGCATTGTGATAGGATGCCATGTTGCAGTCCTATCTGTTTGGCAAACTGTTGACAATCACTGAAATGGAAGCAAAGGGAATTAACTGCCAGTACTACATGCAGTGGATGACCCACTACATGCACCACACATGACCTTAGGGTGCTACAAAGGATAATAGGTAAAAGCCACCATTTGTTGGCCAACACGTTGCATGCAGAGTGCCGGGCATCGACTAGAACATAAATCTGCACCAAAAAATTTCAGAAGTGAGGCTCACAACATGGGTTTCCATCATAGGACTGCAATCTATAAGCCCCACATTACCTGAACCAACATGTAGCATCGTCTTTAGTTGTGCAAAGAGTGGGATGTGGAAGCTTGGAAAGCTGTGTTATGGAGTAATGAATTATGGTACAACCCATGGTCTTGTTTTTACTAGTTTGGCTTGGGCCCTCTGTTTGTGATGCCATGAACACTTAATTCCAAAAGAATCTAAACATTCTGGACAATGCAATGCTTCCTATTTTGTGGTGTCTCTATAGAAGTGACCATTGTCTCTTTCTGCTGTAATTGCATGGTTTGTGGATATGAACATCACCACACTTGACTGGCTTCCAGAGCTCTAGTCTCAATCCTAATGAACAGCTGTGGGATGAATTGGAGCATCCAGTGAGGCCAAAGGACATCTGGATGCCTCACAAGCATTCAGAATCTCATTACATGCCTACAGCAAGAATGATCCAAAATTCCTATTGATTGCTATTGTATGTTTGTGGAAAGTATGTCCTGTAGGATTACTGCAGTCATTGCAGTGAAAGGATGTCCTACATCTCATTAAAGTAGTCACAATGGCTCTTTATTTCTCACATTATGCTGTCCATTGACTTCTTTCAAAGCAGTGTATATTGCCATTATCCCTCAATGTCCTTTCAAGGCCAAGTAACCTGGCTTTTATACAACAGTTGATGGAATGTAGATTGCAGAACGTAGATTCTGCAATCTGGTGAAGGGATTTTATCAGATTAATACAGAAGGTGTAATAAAAACAAGAGTGGAGTAAGAATGGATGCTGACAACCAGCATTTGTGCTACCACTACACTACAAATTAGTTTTGAATCACAGAATATCCCTTTAGTTTATGAGAGAAGTGTGAAATGGCACTGTATATCTATCTATCTATCTATACTTTGTCATACTCTCGAGGGATCAAGCAAGGATGTCCTCTCTCTGGACAGTTATACACACTGGTCATAGAACCCTTCTTAAAAAGAGTACATGACACTATCATCTCCAAACGAACCAGCATAACAGATCCACATAAAAAAATAACCCTATCAGCATATGCTGATGACGTCACTGTAATAATCCGAAATGACAATAACCGAGGAAGCACACACACTACATGCACCACCCTCAGGGGCCAAATTAAATTCTTCAAAAACCTACTGGCTTGTAGTCAGGCAGATGGAAGGATAGAAATGATTCTCTGATAGAATGTACCTGGTCAAGTGAAGGCCAAAGATACTTAGGTGTGTACCTTGGCAACAGCAGAATATATAACACACTGAACTGGACACAGCTGCACAACCGTTTTAAACAGGTGCTAGGAAAATGGAACAGAATTCGTTCCATATTTTCACTTTGAGGAAGAGTACCAATAGTTAACCAGATGGCCGCGAGTGTGTTATGGCATACCCTCAAAGTACTCACACCCCCTGAAGAATTTATCCATCACATTCAAAAGGAAATCAAACTTTCCTCTGGAACAATACTAACTGGACAATATACTCTGAACTCTGCAAGCCACTCAATAAGGGAGGTCAAGGCCTGATTTCCCTTGGAAACAAGATTACATCCTTCAGTCCAGTCAAGCTTACGTAACCACCTTCGATTACATTATGAAATCATCCACCCGAAGACTTACACTTTCAACAATCCTCCAAATGCGATTTCTGCACCATCTCCTCTTAAACTACTTCATTTTTACAAAGATGCTCTACAGCAGTGGAAAAAGACCAAACTTCATCACACACTGACAGGATCAAGACAGTCAGCTGTACTATCAGAATCACTGTTTTCGAACAGAAACATAGCAAGTCTCACAACTGGCCAGCCCTTTCTTTTCCCTACATTGAACTGGGCAGGAATAAGAATCATAGGGGACCTCCTGACCCAGACCCTAAAGTGGAAAACATTCACAAGCCTACCAATGAAGAACCCAAAAACTGAAAAGTAATACCAACAGATGCAAGGTTATTAGAAAAGCCTATCCAGATATTGCTACACCTCAGGGAATCCATATTTCTTCTAGAAACAGTGGAGAGTCTACCTTTCATCATCTGAAGCCTCACTTCCAATTATTCCCTCTAACTACAAGAAAATATACCACTTCCTCATATCAGTGCCTTCAACTTCGCCCTTCTTATATTCATCCTTAACCCTCTCGTTTACTAAGCTGCACATGCCACCCAGTTTTCAGTGGGCTCTTCCATATAAATTGAGGTGTGCCAAATCAGAGATTCCGACATACAGTGGAGGCTATGGCATAACATCTTGCCAACTCCTACTAAGCTCCACAAATTTCAGCTAAGACAATCGGATCAGTGTTTATTCTGCAAAGTTTCAGGCACCTTGGAACACATATATCTAACCTGTCCTGCAAACAAAGCGATGATCACCTACGCCCTGAATACAGCCTCTAGCACCTGTAACTATGCACACAGATACCAAAATTTTGGTTTAAGGGGGAAAGAGTTAATAGCTTTTTCTTCAAAATCGTTGAGAAATATATCTGTGATAATTGGAGAGAGTGCGCTGCCCATGACTAGACCCGAGTTTTGTAAGTAGATCTTATTGTCATATTTGAAGTATCCTGACTTAATGCAATGGTTTTTTTGGTTAATTTGTTCTTAAGAAGATTGAGGACTTCTTGAGCAGGAAACTGGATTCAAGTTGAGTTAACTAGACAAAGACCGGTATAAAATTAGTTTATAGGTTATGTAGCATCCTACATTTTAGCTGGCTACTGTTCCATAGTAAGTAGTAAAATTTTCAGAAATAATGCACTACAGGGGATGAAATCAACTGATTGACAATTTCAATTTGATGACTGGAATATGAAGATGTTCTGTGATATATTTCTTAACGATTCTGAAGAAAAAGCTATTAACTCTTTCCCCCTTAAACCAAAATTTTGGTATCGTTATATAGACGATATATTCCTCATCTGGGAAGATGGTGTCAACAACCTCAATTTATTTTTGGACCACCTAAACAAGTTGCATTAAAAAATCTCGTTTACCTTCGAACTGGAATCCGATGACTGCCTCCCCTTTCTAGATCTGAAGCTTACCAGATGTTTTAAAAGTATTAAAATCTCAATTTTTAGAAAACCTACTCATACTGACAAGATACCTTCATGCGTCTTCCCATCACTACCCTCTGCAAAAATTTGGTATTATTTCTACCTTAGCACACCAGGCCAAATCTTTACTAACAGAAGAAACAGAAATTGAAAATGAACTCCTTTTTCTTAAAAAGACTTTTATCAATAATGGTTTCTCTCTTAATAAGATTGAAAAATTTCTTTCTCTCTGTCACTCAACTGCTTCTGAAGATCTGTCTTCCCCAAGAGCCTTACATCAGCTCTCTTTCACCAAAACTAGCTAAAATTCTCAAGAAATTTAACTTCAGAACTTGCTTCACTACGCTCCCAAAACTTCACTCCCTGCTTAGTAAACCTAAAGAGAAACATCTTCCAACTCAGTTTACAGGAGGAGTCTACAACATCTTATGTGATTGTGGAAAGCCATACTATGGCCAGACTGCTAAATCCATCCTTCTACGTTTGAAAGAACACCACAGAGATATTTCCTACAACAGGACCTAGAGCCAGTGCTCTCTCTAGTCACATTCTTTTCTCCGTTAACTCAGATGAAGGCCACCAACACATTGTGGACTGGACGCAAACTTCTAATATTCATGTGTGCTATGATGAACTTGAAAGAAAGATTGTCGAGTCCAGAGAAATTGCCTTACATTCTTCCCACATCAATAACTCTCTAAGTTTCAATCATTCTGATGCACACATTGCCTCTGTTCAATACTGGCACACTCGTGACAGCACGTAGTCAACTTTTATTTGGAATTCAAGCTCGCATTGCTGTTTTCAAAATGTACTACTGTTTTTTTTGGACTAGTACTGTTAATGCAATTTTTAAGACTCTGTTATTTTTTGTATATTTCTTTGATTGTGATACCTGAAGAAGTTGATCCATTCATGAAACTAGTAGTATCTTTTTAAATAAACCAATTATAAATATATATAATTTATCTCTCGGATCAGTCATTTAAGATAATTTATATATATATATATATATATATATGATGACTGGAATATAAAGATGTTCTGTGATATCCTTGTTGCAGAGGTATCATTAGATGTAACAATACAGGACAGCATGTATGCATGCACAACACAAAGGAAATGGAAATAGTTATACTAAGAACCTAGTAAACCTTTTGTGTTAGTTTGTAGACTTAGTTCACAGTTGTACTTTATAGTTTGAACACTACTAAGGCCCAAAATAAAGAATTAAGTTGCTAATATTTCATTGACTTTCAAGCCAGCATCTTCAGAACATTAAAATAAACTTGATATTGAACACAGGAGCACTTGATCAGCTAGATGTGGAAATAATTCAAATCAAAAAAGTAACTAATGATATGAGAGTCATGTTAAATAATTAGAAAGTTCAGAGATTTATGGTTAGAGAGGGTTAAATGGTTAAAACAATTCCATGTACCCATCAGTGAGCTCGATCTAGTTAGAATGCATGTGGCATAGTCACATGTTGAAGATTATAACTGCATTCCCTTATCTGCTTTTGGTGGTTTTTATCTATTTTATCTTGTTGCACATTTCTGGCCAATTCACTGCTTTTAGAAATCTAGATAACGATGCTAATCTTTTTAAATGCTTGTTTGAAATCTAGAAAGCATTCAGTGCTAACATCTTTTAAGGAGGATGTTAGGAGAGAAGTAATATCAAAACTGACCACAAAACTGAGTTTATTTAGTTTATATTTCAGATAGAAGTTTTGGAATTTATCTAAGAGGAGACAGCGACCAAGTGTCAAGGAGAAGGGGAGCTGAGTAGTGATTCGGCAAATTGATTAGGAGGGTACATCAGCATTCACTATGGACTAAAATAGGTTATCAAAATCCATCGTGATAAATACTGACATACGAGGTGTGGCTATTAAATAACGAGACTGGTTGCAAAAATGCGGTTTATTATTACAATTGTACAACTTAATTATTTTCCCCTTCAACATACTCCCCCTCCTCTATCGATACACTGTTGCATACAAATTTTCCATTGTTGGAAGTAGTGCTGCAAGTCATCAGGTGTTATCTGCTTAACTACTTAAGCTGCTGTTTTCTACTGACTGAAAATTGGTGCCCTTCAAAGCGGATTTCAACTTTGGAAAAAGGTAAAAGTTGGCAGACAGTTAACCAATATTATTACCAAGGTTCTGGCCAAGCTGAGAAGTGAGGAAGAAGAGACCTGATCTGTGGAAAAACATCGCTTGGTTTTCCATCAGGACAATGCTCCAGCCCACAGTGCATTATCAGTCAGATACTGTAAAGCAGTATCTGGTTGATAAGAAGATCCCAGTGTTTGATCTACCTTACTTGCTGGACTTAGCTCCATGAGACTTTTGCCAAAGTTGAAATCAGCATTGAAGGGCACCCATTTTCAGTCAGTGGATGAGGTAAAGGAGCAAACCGCAATGCTACTGAAGCAGATAACACCTGATGACTTGTAGCACTGCTTCCAACAATGGAAAATTTGTATGCAATGGTGTATAGATAGAGGAGGGAAGTATGTTGAAGGAGATAACAATTAAGTTGCACAATTGTAATAATAAACCACATTTTTGCAACCAGTCTCGTTATTTATTAGCCACACCTCGTATGCAAATTTCAAGAATATGGGAAATTCAAGGGAAACTACAATTATATAGCTTCTCCCATCTAAAGAGCAGTCCTTTACTCAGGACTTTAGATTTTAACTATTTCATCTCCCTTTAGTTTGTGGGTATACACCAAACATTCTTAACATGAATATGTGATGTATACTCTGTGATAGAGAAAATAATGGCATAATTAAAGTAATGTTTAATTTTATCCTTAGTGATGATGCATTACTGCCTTTAATCAGCATTAAGGGATTTTGTTGTATTTTATTCATTCCAGATAATGGTGTTTGAGTGAGATGTGGCACTTGGCAATCCACATGAATGATAATGTAATTATCATTGATACTTCCAATAAATAAGAAACAAATACCTGACTATTACTTTTTAGGCATTACTTTTAGTATTCTCAAGGAAACAAATTTCAAGAGATAAATGAAAATAATATCATTCCTGGATAAATGAAACGATGTAATTAACTTTATGGCCTACTGTTATTAATATTAAATACAATACGCAATAAATTAACATTGAGCATTTATAGAAACATTTGTGCATTTTAAAATCATTACTGCTTTTATAGTGCACAATCATTTTAAATTAAACTGATCCTATCCTTTCTTTTCCTCCTCACATTTCAGCAGGATTGAGAGGTGGTGATAGTGATGGGGAAATCACTGTCACTGTTGAAACCCATAACACATAGGAATGCTGTTTGCAGCAAATATGTTTGGGCTTTTTGTTTTAATATTACAACCCATTGGGACTAAATGGATAACATCTACTAAGTATCCTCTGTTCACTAGTTGGTAAATTTGATTACTAACATATAATTACTAAGAAATGTATAATTAATTGTGACAATGTTATATTTTTTCTTGGCTACTAGATTTTTTTGTACGAAAAAAAAAAAAAAAAAATCAATCGCATAATAAGCAACTTACAAACCAAACATGCATCTCAAAATCAGACAGAGTGTAACTGCTCTTAACTAGTCAAGCTGTTTGCATTAACAACTGGGGATGATTAAAAATCTTACTATGCAAAACTAGTCTCAAAACCAATGTAACAAATCAGATGAGGTTTAGGTATATTTCATTCATTCTAGATAATGTTTTTATTCTTTTTTTCATTAACGAAGAAACTGTTCCTCAGCCCCATTTTCCAACAACCAATACATAAATATATAAATTTTATAGAAATATAAAAGTTGCCTAACTCTTATGTTTTCAAAATAATGAAATTTTATACGCTTGCATAGCTAGGATAGATAAATAATATTTATGAAATTAAACTTGTCTTTTAAGTTTTCAAGGTTGTCAAGTTTGGAAAAAAAAAGTTTTGCAATTTGTGCAGTCATATTTTGCATGTTGTGCCAGATAACTCTGCAATTTCTACTGAAGTGAAAAAGTTTCTACAGAGGCAATAATATAATATGCTATAGTGACTTCATTCCTCCCTGCAAAACACTGAGGAATCTTTTTGTAAATATTACTTCATAAAAGTACAATTCTAATGCAATCCCTAGCATTTAGTTTCACATTACAGACAATGGGTGCATATACAGGAAAAATCTTTTTTTTTCTTTTCTTTTGTTGGGAAATACATTATGAAAAACTTATATGAATCAATGAAGCATGAAATTCTTTGCAGAAATTATTTATTATGAAAATAACAGGGAAAGAAATAATAAAATCATTATGATCATGCAAGGCTTTTATGTTTCTCCATGAGATGTCTCTGCAAAGCAGCTTGATATACAAATGTTTTGCTACACACCATGCACTTATAGCGGAATACCTCTTCATGGAGTGTACGATGCTGATAAAGATTTGTGATGTGTGAAAACGTTCTGCCACAAATATTACATGAGTAAATGTTCCTGTTGGGCTTATGGCAGTCTAAATGTCTTTGAAGACACTGCTTGCTGAAAAACTGTCTCTTGCACACGGTACACTGGGGCTTTTCCCTGAAGCTTGTTCTCCTAGCTGCTGCTTGCACGTTTCGCCATGTTATGCGGCTTGTGATGGCACCTGAAAGTTTATAGCCACGATTGTAAATCTAAATGGCACTACACAGTTGGACAGTATTTAAAAAAATTTCTTAACAAAATAAACACACTTCATTTGAAACTAGTACAACTGCACATCAGACCATAATGAATAACTGGTACAGCTGCATTTCAGAATGTGAAACGGGATTCATTTTATAGAAAACTACAAGAGTTATCACATTTGTTTAAGGAACAAAATCTTGTTTTGTTCAATAAGATAGGTGCTCATCCTTAACACATTGCTTTTAACTTCTTAATGAGAAAATTTTGTTAAACTGCAATGTTGATTTGACCATGAAATAAAAAAAATGACAATGATGTCGATTCATTCTCTCATCACAAAATATACATATCTAGTAATATATGCATAGTTGTATATATATTTTGGGAAAATGAGAAAGCAACAGGAGCATTATTATTTATTATTTTTTCTTTTTGAAATAGTGGTCATCCTCCAGATAATAGCATTTAGTTGAGAATTTTATTAATACAATAGTACATAATTGTACTCTGGTACTATTATGTACTATTTGTATGTGAGAAATGTGGAGATGAATTGCTTTAGTATACCCAACTGAAATTTTTATCATCAGTGTGTACTAATAAAAAAAATAAAAATAGAAACAAAATCTGAATAATTTAAACAACAACAAAAAAAGTAACTATGGAAAGATGACCTACAACAGTATAGTCTTGCATAATTCAAATGCTAATTAGCTGAAATTAGTGAAGAAATAAACTGAATACCTTATTCATTAGAAATGAACTAGGAGATCGAAGTCCCCCCAGGATGGTGATGCAATGATGTGAACCCCAGATTTACTTGATTGTTGGCTGGCTTCATAAACTAATTAAGTTTTAAATGCCAGAGCTGGAGAAGCCCTCCCAAAAAAACACCAAGTTTAAAATTAAAGGTATGCTAAATTTAGTTGAAGATTAAGTTACACTTATGTATAACATTTGCAAATGATAACTATTATACCTCCTCTGATTCAAATCGTGAATATGCAAAATTGTTGGTTTCAACCCCTGAAGGCATGGTGAAAATATTCTAAGTGGAATCTATTAATATATATTGCAAGTTACACTTAGTACAGTTCAATACTGTTTACAGTTTTTAAACCTGAATAAAATCTTTATTTGAATATGTGAGTTTCTAGGGTTTAGCAGTTCTGTAGGAAGCTTCCAGTATTGAGACCACATGCTTTTAGATAAATAATGAACAAATATAATCCTGCAAGTTTCATAAATCTTCAGATTTACACCATTAGGAGTATTAACAAATGTTGTACAGAACAGAGACTAGACAATTAATTACACACATTAGACGTTATCAGAACTTCACAGGTTGGTACATACTAATAAGTAATCAGAATAAAATATGTTAAATTAATCAAGTTCTGTAGCTTGTCACATGTCATCCTTGGTCCGTGGTAGTTAGATTTCGCCTAGATTTTTGGTACATTGTGTGGAGATCCTTATCATTTCAGATGCTTCCTTGAACTTTCTTGTAAAATAATTATGATCAACATAATGCATTTATTTGTTGCCAAACCTGATTTATGAGGTTTTTTTCCTACGTCTATTTCATGTTCAGACATACGGAGCTCTCCCGACTTTCCCATCTGCCTAAATAGCAATGCCACAAGAGCAATGAATTTCATAAATGCTTGTTTTTTCATGGGATGATGTGGAGGTTTTGGTAGATGTAAGCACTTGGAGATTTTATGCAATGATAAAAAATCCATTTTAATGTTGTACTCACAGAGCAACATTTCCACTTTGTAACATTCTATTTGTAAGGTATTGTGATTGCAATCTTAAAATTTTGTTTAAGTAAAATTTTGAAACAAATGATATTAATAACTATTACAAGAAACCAAAAACCTGGTTACATTACATTGATGATATTTTCGTTGTTTGATCAGGAACAAAGGATGACAATCCATTTTAAAGATTATCTGAACAGCTTGTATCCCAACACAAAATTCACTCATTAAGTGGAAGATCACAAAACATTACCATTCCTTGATATCCTATCAAAGTAAATGAAGAAAAAAAGATAGATCTTTTTCAGTATACAGAAAACCTGCAACTGGAAGATTGTTACGTGCCATTTCATACCATCATCCATCACAAAAGACAGGCATGATTTAAAAAAAAAAAGCTTTATGAGATTGAGCATACATTATGTCCAGTATATTAATTAAGAGGAATGAAGAACTGTGTTACTTGAGGCATAACCTCACCCTCAATGGTTATGAACCCAAGATGATTTAACAAAATTCTTAATACACCTCCGACAGCTCCATTACTTAAACAAGATTTTAAGAAAGCAATCATGCTATCTTCCATCAAGAATGCTACGGACAAAGTGACAATGTTGCTCTGCGAGTACAACATTAACGTGGTTTTTTTACCATTGCATAAAATCTCCAAGTTCTTACATCCATCAAAACCTCCACATCACCCCATGAAAAAACAAGCAGTTATGAGAATCACTGCCCGTGGCATTTGCTATGCAGGCTAGATGGATGGTTGGAGGAAATCAGCATGTCTGAACACGAAAGATGTTGGGGGGAAAAAAAAAAAAGCATAAAACAGGAAAGTCGGGAGCACATACAATAGAATTGGCATCCCATATAAATAAGACAGGCAATCAAATAGTTGGCAACAAATAAAAATGCCTTATATTGATCATAACTGTTTTACAAAAAAGTTCATAGAAGCATCTGTAATGCCAAGGATCCACACATACAATATAAAATAAATAAATATCCTACACGAAGTTCATTCTGCTTTCATTAAAAATCTAATTACTGCAGACATAGGATATGACATACGGGAAAACCACAGAATGTGATGGCAATAACTAGCATCGTTCTAACACATATATGGTGATTAATTTAATGTTTTTTTTTTAAACTGCAACCAGATAACATTTAATATGTGTAATTAATTGTTTCTAGTCGTTTTATTTTTTATGTATTACTTTTGCCAGTCTCGATGATGATGTAAGTCAGTTACTTATGAAACTTGTATGGTTATATTTGTTTATTTTATTAAACTTGTTATTTAACTAAAAAAAACATGTGGTCTCAATACCAGAAGCTTTCTACAGAATTGTTTATTATCTGATCTTATATAAATGGATAAAAAGTTTTGCTAGACTATTAGAAATAATCTCTGCATAATTAGCAAGCATGCTACTTGCTTCTGTTACAGAAGAAACTTTAGAACATTAAAAAATATTTTTATTAATGAAAATGAGAAAAATTTGTGTAATGGGGAAAATTTTGTTAAATATATATTTTTTAATAACCAAAGTAAACACATTAGTATGCAACAGAGAAGGTATGGGAGCACATACAATAGTATCCCAGAGCATATTTCTTATTTATTTGCATGTTTTTCAGCAACATGCTTTTGAAGAGCTGCATGGTAGACAAATGTCTTATTACACAATGTACACTGGTAACGAAAAACTTCTTTATGTACAATACGATGATGGTAGAGCCCTGTGACATGAGAATAAGTTTTTCCACAAATATCACAAATGTATCGTTTGCGGTTGATTCTATGACGATCTAAATGTCTTTGCAGACTTTGTTTGTTGAAAAATAGTCTTTTGCACACCATGCATTGTGGCCTTTCACCAATAGTACAGCTGGGTGATGTTTCTTGGGCATTCTGTTGTAAGAAATGGCCTGTAGAATAACCTGAAATGCGATAAGCATTATTTAGTGTACTATTTGCAAACAAGGCGACAACAATAATTTGTCCTTGTTCAAAATTAGTTAGCACTTATTTTTCTAGGAGGAAGGTGGGAACATCTTTTTAAATACTGAATAAAAATAACAAGAGTATACCTTTGTATGTGACACAATACTTTATATTTAAAAACCTATCAAAATGAGAAGGGTAAGAGATAATAAATGAGTTTATTTCGTGAATGCGTAATAGCATTTGTACAAATGCTGTAATTGAAAGCATCCTTTAAATGAAACCAACATGACAGGGGGAAGAAAAATTTAGTGGTAGATATTAAGGTAATTAAAACATGAATGTGTTTTTTATTATTAAAGGCACTAAAATATTATTTTACGGTTCTGTAATTAAAAATGACCAATTCTGATTAATTGTAAAATGGAAGCAGTACAAAAGCTAGAACCACAATTTTGTTGTTCATTAATGGAATTTACAATCTGGAATTTTTTTTTTTTTTCACTCTTAAAATATTAGAGAAAAAAATTAATTAAAAAGCAAAAGGTGCAAAAATGAATTCCATGCTCATCCTTGATGACTACATGGTCTTCCTAGGATCCACAAACCTGATGTTCCATTAATGGATGTTGTTGATTGTATTGGTAACAAGTTAATCTCATTATTTGTCAAATTTACTTTTTACTTCTAGTGATATCAAGAACATTTTAGACTTAAAAATTTACGATATTTGTTCGTACTACCCTCTGAGTTTAGGCTTGTGTCACTTTTCACCAATATTATTAATTCTTATCAGATACTATCGAATTACTAGAGCAAAATTTTCCACCTCATACAGTCGAGCTTTTTTGAATTCCTTATTTGCTATGGATATTTTACCTTTCAAAATAAACTGTACCAATAAAGTGAAAGAAAACTCATGGGAAATCATTTCTCTTCCCAACTTGCTATGTTATGGAACACTTCAAATGATGTTTCCTCATATTTCTTGGAAACTTCTGTTTTGGTACAGATATGTTAATGATATTTTTGTAGTTTGGAATGGTTTTTATGATTTAGAAGAATAGTTCGTATCTAAAATAAATGATTTTCATCATAGAATTCTATTAACTTTAGAGAAAGAAGAAAACCAAAAGTCTTATTGGATCTGGTAATTCTCTGTCAACCTGATGGCAGTCAAATAACTCTCAATATTTCAGAAGAAAACTTGCACAGACCATTATACTGAGAGTATAGAGTGATAGTTTCTTTTAGTAATGCACGGTGATCAGCATTCATTTTAGAAATTATGGACTTTACAACTGTGTTATAAATAACTCTTTTAATTTCCCAACGTTTCGATCTTCATATTAAGATCATCATCTGGAGTATATACAAGGAAAAGCTGAGTTATATTACACACAGTAAGCTAAAGAAACAATGATTTGATCACCGGTTATTCTATTGGCATGAACTCTAGTGGGGGAAAAATTAATTAATAATTTAGAAACTAATTTGATGTAGTTTCCAAATAATTAATTAATTTGTATTTTTTTTTCCACTAGAGGTCAGCAGAATAACCAGTGATCAATTCATTGTTTCTTTAGCTTACTGTGTGATGTAACTCAGCTTGTCCTTGTATATTTGTATATACTCCAGATGATGATCTTAATATGAAGATCGAAACATCATGAAATTAAAAGAGCTATTTATAACACGGTTGTAAAGTCCATAATTTCTAAAATGAATAGAGTGATGGTGTAGGTGAGATGGCCTCAAACAGTGAGGAATTATGTTTGTATACTGATCTAAGGAGTATTAGAAATAAAGGGGCCGAGTTGTAGCTTTGATCAAGTCAGTATACCCAAAGACAGTTGTTTTAAATGAAACTTGGTTGTGTGAGGATGGTATACTCTCTGGACTACAAATGATGGGATATATAAATTTCTGAAAGGAGAGGAAGGTAAAGAAGTGCTGTTAATGATAGCAGAGAAATTGTGCCTTATAAAATTAGAAGTGAAAAATAGTAGTGCATGAAGATTTTGAAGCTATTTGGTGTTAAGCTTAGATCAATAGAATATATATCTAATAGGATGTTGTTATAGGTCAGAGAATGTAGTGAGTGCTGATTGTGATGATTAGACAAACGAGTTGGGCAAGTAAAAGAAAGGTAATTATAAGAATGTGGATTGGAAAGAAGATATAGTGTATGGTAACAAGGAGAGTGAATTTGTTAAGTTTCTGCAGGATAACTATCTTAAGCAGACTGTGATGGAAGCGATATGAGATTTTCAGGTGTTGGATTTGGTCATATATTCACAGAATGTGGTTGTGAACAAGGTATCAACAATGTCATATTTGGCAAAAATGACTGGTTTGGGAGGCAGTCAAACAGGAAAAGGTCGTTGTCAAGAAGGTATATATGGAATTACAACGCAGGTGATTATGAGAAGCTCCATAGTCAACAAGCATCGATACACTGGGGCTGATGAGCATGAAGGACAGAGGTTCACAATGCAAGAAAATGATAAGACAGTATCTGACACAAGCAATGCATAACTGTATGCTAAGAGTTAAGGAAATAAACAGGGCAGAAGTGAGATGGATGAACAGTGAAATCAAGCAAGCAGTGCAGGAAAAGAAGTTGTTATGGAGGAGGAGGAGGTAAAAGACAGTTTGCAGTAAACAGATGTATGAGGAATATAAACTGCAAGTGAGAGAGATTACAAGCATCATTCAAAAAGAAAAACTAGAAAAAAAAAAAAAAAGAGAAGACTGGTTAGTCAAGTCAAAGATAATTAAATGGAATTTTTCTGCTATGTGGCAAGCAAAAGAATAATTGTGGAAGGGTAACACTGGTAGATAGTTATGCTGTTATGGTAACAAAGTGACCATAGCAAAGGATACAATGGAATTATTTAATGAGTACGTTATCAATGTATATCATGCTAATATAAATGATGCTGTAAACATGCAGAAGGAAGGCAAATATTACAAAAATTATAGGTGAAAGCACCAGCAGCATATCAAGTGTTGCTTAGGTTAGATGTTAATAAGGCTGTGGGTATTACTATTATCATCATCATCAGATCTCCGTAGAGTCAAGAGACTCATTGAAGGAGATCCCACTCTCACATTCACAGCTCACCATACTATGACTTAAATGCATTCACTGTCTCTGCACTCACTACACTCTCAGGGAATGTATTCCAGTCACCCACCACACTCCATGCAAAAAATCTACCCTCCCCCCACCATCCCTGCTCATAGCCTCCTTATACAGCTTCCAAAGATGGCCAAAGCTCCAGACAAGCAGACTGGCCTATAATTCAAAGATAGTCTTATCACCCACTTTATGAAGCAATTTTGCCCTCTTACCACTCCCTTTGGAACTTGGGCCAATCTTACAAGACTCATGTTAAAAATGTAAGTTTAAGTTGCTGTTAACTCTATGGAACATTCCCTTAAATACCTGTGGTGATATGCTATCAAAATCCATAGCCTTGTTGGCATCAAGTTTACTCAAATCCCTCATAGACCTCCTGCTCACCCCCCCCCCAATTCCCACTGTTCTCGTATTCTGTTCAGTATTGCTACAATCACAAGTATGGAATACTTTAATGAACTGCTCATCTCTACTATATATCCTCCTCAGTGTTTATCATTTTCCCATTATCACTGACCAACATCATCCTCTCATAATCATTCTTCCTTCTACTGGCCATATATCAAAAAATTCCCTAGGATTTCTTTTAGCCTCATTTGCTAACTGTTGCTTATACTGCACTTTTGCTTTCCTTACCATGTGAGTCACCTTCCTTGGTTGCTCTTTGTACTCCTCATGTAACTGATTATTGTCAAGCACCTTGTGCTTCTCTACAATGCTCTAGTTCATCCCATAGATGTTCAACAGTGTTGAGATGAGAACTCTGTGGAGAGTAGTCAAATGCGGTGACGTTCATATACACAAACCATACAGTTACAGCAGTAGCCCTATGATAAGGTGCATTGTTTTGCTGAAAGAGACAATAATCAGTTTCATAGGAATGCCACAAATTAGGAAGCACTGTCCAAATCAGACATCAAAATCTCCTGGTCCTAAGAGCATTCATCCAATTCTCCTGAAGAAGATTCACTGCATACTTTGAGCAACAATCTTCAGTCATCCATTTTACACCTACCTTATTTTAATCTCTTGACCTTTGGAATATACCCAGTCACTGCCTCTGCCAGATAGTTCCTGAGTAGAAACCAAGCAACACTGATTTCTTTCTCACCCAATTCCTCATTCCATGCTATCATCAAAAGCCACCTCCTGAGGCTGTCATGATCATCTATTTTATAGTTCCACATATAGCCCTATCACACAAAAGTCCTGATATGGTTGGACACCACCCAAGTAATCACTTCATGGTCACTTTCACCAACTGGGGGAAGATGTGACACTTCATTATAATAATATCAATAATATCTTCTGATGGGATACTCAAATCCAAGACACTCCATCCATGTGTCGCATCTGTTACACAGTGATTAAAATAGTCTCTCAAAAACTCAAGAAATTTATTTTCTTTGGTTCTAGACACTGTTTCTTCATTTCAGATTGAATTACCATAATTGAAATCACCCCATAATGATCAACCTTTTTTTTATTAGCCAGAACAATTTGTCTAAAAATTTCCTTCTCAATGCCTTCCACATTACTAGATCTATAGCAGCACCCTACTAAACGTTTCATCCTGTCCACCTCCACTTCACACCATACTGCTTTAAAACCACTGCCACTATTTTTCCCCTGCATTTCCACCTTAGATGAGCACAACACTTCTGTAATCATCAATAACACGTCTGCCTATTTGCATTGTCTGTCTTCATGAAAGACTACAAATTCCTCCATCTCTAATTCCTGTCAGAATGTCATACTTGTTCAACTATGTATCACCAATTCCAACAATTTTTGGGCAACTGAATTTTATCAATGCTATAATTTCATTCCCCT
Organism: Typopeltis vanoorti; assembly: GCF_054136105.1. NCBI lineage: Eukaryota > Metazoa > Arthropoda > Arachnida > Uropygi > Thelyphonidae > Typopeltis > Typopeltis vanoorti. The sequence continues at coordinate 113,764,104 of NC_143563.1, read as the reverse complement.
TGTTTTGAATACTTCCAGCATTTGTAAACATACACATTAGCTCATTTCTATAACAAGTCCCACTGACCCTGCTTCTCAGATATGACTTCTCCACCTCTCCATTCCTCTCTATCATCACCGATATTTCACAACTCCCCAGACATGTCACCCCCCACATCCTTGACTATCTCTTAATCCTTCTTGCAAACTTCTCATGCAGTGTCTCCCTGTCCACCCAGTGTTTCTTCTCTCTCCTTATCTTCACTCGTGCTACTCACCTTTTTTCTGTTTGCAAAGTTGCCTATCTTACTCTCCTGCTCTTCCACAACATCTCTTGCTTCCTCAGGTCTTACATTCATTTCAATCATTATTTTCTCTTGCAGCAACAGTTTCCCAACTGACTCACAAAAAATCCATTTAAATGTAGCCCATATCTTTTATAGAGCTCTATGTGTCCCTCAAAATCATCCCACACACATTCGTAAACATACACACTAGCTCGTTTCTATAACAAGTCCCACTGACTCTGCTTCTCATATATGACTTCTCCGCCTCTCCATTCCACTCTATCATCACCGATATTGCACAACTCCCCAGACATGTCATCCCCACATCCTTGACTATCTCTTAATTCTTCGTGTGAACTTCTCAAGCAGTGTCTCCCTGTTCACCCAGTGTTTCTTCTCTCTCATTATCACTCTTCTGCTCTTCCACAACATCTCTTGCAGCAAGTTTCCCAAATGACTCACAAAAAATCCATTTAAATGTAGCCCATATCTTTTATATAGCTCTATGTGCCCCTCAAAATCATCCCACACATTCACAAAAGGAACTCCTTTATCCTCACACAACTCTGCTAGTATATCATTCATAATCTTCACTGGCCTTCTTAACTCACCATCGTACCTGGGCAACATGGTTACTACCTTACCTACCACATTGATATCTTTCTCTCTCCTTAACAGTCTCCTGACATCCATCTTTACATTCTCCTTGTTACCAGTCAAATAATTTGTGTCAATTACTACTACCAACTCTTTTGCTTGCATGCTCTTATTCAATACTTCAATCATCTTGCAGATTTTACCACCCAGAAAACAAACCTTGTGCACCTTTTCACTCACTACACCATTAATCATCGAATTCCCATAACATTGTTACTCTCAAATTATTTGATATTTCTTTCAAACCTTTCATGCCATTCTTCCTCACATTTCTGTGCAAATCCATAAATCTCCTCAAGTTCATTCCTTATACATTTAATTTCTTACCTCATCTTTACCAACTCCACTTTCAACTCTACAATTTTCTCACTGCCATTTATGCCAATCGCATTTCACTACTTTGCACATCAGCTGTCTTACCACACACTACTGCTAACTCGCTGCCAGTTATGCCCACTCTCTCACCGTCATCTATGCATGCTATCTTATCACTCAATGTCACTAACTCACTACCACTTTTGCCTGCTGACTTACCATTACTGTTCAATCACTCAACTATACCATCAACTATGCTTACTCCAGTAGCTACATCAACGATCTTTTGCTTGCTACTGCTCACATTCAACGATATCTCATAATCCATAAGCATGCTACTCTTCTTGCACACCCAAACTCTCTCATCTCTTCAATCTCTTTCTAATTATTACTATTATTGACACAAAGAAGTCTAAGAACTCATCATGGGAGAGCACACTACTCTATTACTCATCATCTACTTACACCAACTACACATAATAGCATTATCATCATCAACACACAATGCCATTACTACCATCAATATACAACACCATCTACTGCCCACCACCAATAGTATTTTGTCTGTAAATTGCATGTGTTCTCTTGGCTGATTTGTCTGTATGCAGGATGAAAAACCCAAGTTTCTGGGGGGGGGGGCTTATGACCTCCGTATGAGATTGGATAACTGACTTTCAGTTGTAAAAAGGCATATAAAGATTCCTTTTGTCACAACAAGAATGAATGAACAATGTCAGTTCTACTACAATGTAACCTCCACCTCTATTTCCTGCATTCTTTGTTGAAATAATTGGATGACATGTCACTGCAAATTTTTAAGGAATGTGCAAAAAGTTAGCTATACTCTGGATCTGGTTATTTAATATAAGTCTTTAAAGTGGGGAAAGTTCCTATGGAATGGAAAGAAAGCAAAACAGAACCTCCCCACAAGCATAGTTCTAGGACAGAGGTTTTCAATTATAGAGTAGTCTGAATATCTGCAGTTGTGGCTAAAGTATTGGAGAAACCAGTTAGGAATAAAATACAGAACTGGGTAAATGGACATAACATTCTCTATGATGGTCAGCATGGGTCTGTGAAGGACAGGTCTGCTTCAATTTATAAGGTGACAAATGTTTTGAGTAAGGAAGATTCATACAGTGATATTCTTAGACTTAGCAAATTACAATATGACAGATTGGTGTATAAGCTGCAGAAAATGGCACTGGATTACTGATTGATCAGGTGGACTGAAGACTGGCTTTCTGAATAATTCCCGCAAGATGGAATAGTATCTTAGAAAAGGAAGGTGACCAGTGTCTCTAGGTTCTGTTCTTCAACCCCTACTGTTTAACTTATTTTTTAATGATATTTCATGTGAAATGACTGGGGATCTTAAACTGTTTGCTGATGATGCAATGCTAGGTAGAATTCAGAAGTATTGCTGGTTAATTCTCTACAAGAAGATAAAAATGAAATAGATTATATACATGTGTAAGAACACATGAAAGATTTGAATAGATTTTTAGCTGGGACAGATGAGTAGGCTGTAGTTATAATATTAATAAATGCAAGGTGTGCAGAGATATAAGGATGCATACTGTATTGGTGGAGTTGTGCTTCAGGAAGTGGATGAAATTCAGGATCTTGGGGTGATGGTAGACTGAGGACTAAAGTTCCAAGGGCACATTGCAAGTGCTGCAAAGCCTGCACATCATATTGCTGTAATGATAAGAAGTATACTGAGATGTAGAGATAAGGAGGTGGTGGTAGTGCCTCTGTATAAGGAATCCTCTCATCCAAGTGTGTGGAAACACTTGGATGAGAGAATCCAAACACAAACAATTAAAGTGATATTGGAACTCCGGAATGTTGATTATGCAGAGCGGTTGAGGATATGTAGATTACAGAGTTTGGTGGATAGGAGATATGATATAGCTTTTCAAGTCTGTTAAGGGATTTTACTAGATTAATATCGAAGGAATTATAAAGAAGGTGGACAGTAAGTTGGGAGAAAGAGAACGAGAGGCCATCCCTGGAAGTTGTATAAAAATGTGGTGAAGAAGGATGTGAAGAGTTTTTAGTGAGTGGAACACATTGCCAGAATGCATTGTGAATGCAGGGAGTGTAAATGATTTCAAGGCTTAATATGATGGTTTCATATCCATTGTCAATACAGTTATAAGAAGAAGAAAAAAAAAAGAAAAAGAGTAATTCAACTGAAAGTGCATAATATTATGTGCACTATTGGCTGCAGGAGAATAGCTCCACCTCCATTAAGAGATATCTAAAATAAATTACAATAAAAATAATTTAGTTAATAAATTATTTTTATATATAAACAAAAAATTGATTACAAATTAAGAACACATGAATGGTGACTATTAGTTAGTATAACTTCCCAGAATTGAGAAAGTTTCAGGCGATCATTTCTGTTTGGGTTCAGGTGAATGTGTGTATATCACAGTTTTCCTTATACAGTCTTTCCAGAAGAAGAAAATTTTTGTGTAACACTTTGGTTTTCTCCACTGAATCCTGTTTTGTAGATAATGAATGGCTTCTTAAACCAGATCTGTTGGGTTCTTTAAGTGAAATGTATTCCTGATGTTCTTCAAGATGAATTTGTGCAGATCAACTAGTCCATCATAATAACATAGGCTACAAGAACAGAGGATTCTGTAAATTCCAGTATAAGAAAGAGGAGGATATTTGTCTTTAGATGAGATAAGGAAGGTATTAAGTTTGCAAATTGGATGGAGAGAGAGAAATGTAAATTAATCTGTCGAAGCAGTCTTGCTATTTTCTCTAAAATTCCTTTAACAAATATGGAATACACATTCTATAAATTCATGAGGCTGGTTAAGATGACTGTCATAATTACTGATTATTGTATTGATAGTTTTTATATCATAAAAGGTAGATACCTTTTATGATACAAAAACAGATAAAAGGTAGTTCTTATAATAAAGTTCTTTGTTTAGAAAAGAATCTGTAGAACATAGCATTTTTAAATGACTGGAATATACTTTAGACTTTTGAAATGACCAATTTGTAGAACTTATCTTGCAGCATTCCAATATGTTCTGTTGTTTTTAATGAATAGAAAGTATGAGGGATTGAACAAATGAGAACAACAAATTATTTTTAGTAACAGATTAAGTGAGTGTGTCTGCATGGAATGAAAAGTGCAGAAACAAATATACAGAGATTACTAAGAAATGTACAAAAGAATGCGAGAGAAAAACACGGATAAAAACAAATAACAGTAGCATCCAAATATATGCTCCCACCTCATCCCACACTGATGAAGAGATAGAAGCATTTTATGACTCACTGCAGCACACTCAAAAAAAAAAAAAAAAAAAAGAAAAGAAATAGTAATGGGCAATTTTAATGCTAAAGTAGATCATCCCATTCACCAAATAGATACAATAGGACCATACATATATGGTACAAGCAGCAACTCAGGAATGGCTCTTACAGAATTCTCTATCAGTAACAAGCTTTATATTATGAATACATTTTTTAAGAAAGCCCTCAAAAGAAAATAGACATGGAGAAATAAAAAATGAAATAGATTATATACTGTGTAATAAAGAAATAGTTCAAGATACCTCAGTACTAAATCAAATAAAAATAAAGTGACCACAGACTGATCAGAGCCAAAATTAAAATAAACTCCAAATTGGAAAGAATAAAATGGCTAAACAACAAAAAAAAAGTTTCGACTTAAAACCTATTGAAAACAAGAAGGATTACAAAGAAAAACTCAATCAAAAACTAGACTTAATAAATATATTTGAAGAAGACATAAATAAAATAAGCAAAAACCTAATGGAAGTAATAAACTCAGCAGCCAATGAATTCAAAAGCAACAAACAACAAAAAGACAAACTTTCAAAGGAAACCTTATAACTACTAAAAAAGTGATAAATATGAAACAAGACAAAAACTTAATTTCTAAAGCAGAATATGCAGAACTATGCAAAACAATAAGTAAAAATATGAAAAATTAAATAAGATCTTATAAAACTAAAAAAATAAAAGAAACAATAGAAAACAATACAAATATGAAAATACTAAGAAAACATTTATCAGTTGGCAAAAGTCAAATAACTGCAATAAAAGATAAGAATGGAACTGCAATAAGGAACCAAGAACAAATCCTAAGCAGTCTAGAAGAATTTTATAAACAACTCTATAGTGATCCTTCAATAGATCAATCAAATATAAATAACTCTTCTCCATCGCATATGGTATTCATCCCCCCATTCACTTCAGATGAAATAAAACAAATGAAAAATGGAAAATGTCCTGGTGAAGACCTAATTCACATAGAATTAAATGGGGAGGAAACAATATAATTCAGCATGTCACAAACTTACTAAATCTATGCCTAGAAGAGCAGAAGATATGAAAAATGTATCAGTATCAGAGTATGCTACTCCGATACTGTTATTTAAAAAAAAAAGGGGACAAAGAAGAAGTAAAGAACTATAGACCAATTAGTATTCTCTCTAATCTGTACAAAATTCTCACAAAAGTAATAACAAACAGGTTAACACTTCTTCTAGACTCAAATCAACCAGTAGAACAAGCAGGATTCCATAAAGGCTTCAACCCAACTGATCATATTCATGCAGTAAAACAAATAATAGAAAAAGCAGAAGAAAACCAATCGTCTCTCTGTTCAGCCTTCACTGATTATGAAAAAGCATTTGATTCCATCAAAACTAATGAATAATCAATGCACTCCAGAATCAGGGAGTTCCTGGAGAATATATGGACCTCTCCAGGCAATATACCTCATTGCAACAATCCAACTTCACACGAGTAGCAATAAAATATCAATTGAAAAAAGGTGTCCGACAAGGAGACTCTCTATCACCCAAAATCCTTACAGCAGTACTTCAAGAAATATTTAATAATATAAACTGAACAAACCTTGGTATAAAAATTAATAACAGAAACTTAATACATAAGATATACAGATGATATAATTTTTGCAAACACCCCAGAAGACCTATATCATGAAAGCAGAAAAGTCAGTCTAAAGATAAACAGAGAAAAAACTCGAATCATGTTTAATAATTTTCTAACACCAAAAAACATAATAATAGAAAACAATTTCTTGGAAAGAGTCACTTCATAAACATAATTAGGTCATCTCATTGATCTAAACTGTGGACTCCAAAAGGAAATAAATAAGAGAGTTCAACTTGCCTGGAGTGCATTCAGAAAATTGAAAAGTATTTTTCAAAACAATGATGTCCCACTCTGTTTAAAAAGGAAGACATTTAACCAGTGTATACTTCTAGTCATCTCATATGGTTGTGAAACTTGGTCACTAACAAAAGCACTGGCAAATAAATTAACAACTCAAAGAAAAATAGAGAGGTTGATGCTAGGCATCGCATAAAAAGATAAGAAGCGAAACTCCTGGATAAGAAGCCAGACTCGCATCACTGACATCATTCTTCACCACAAACGACTAAAATGGAAATGGGCTGGACATCTATCCAGAAGAGAAGATGAGCAATGGACCACCATACTAATGAACTGGAGTCCAAAAGAAGGGAAACGAGGCTGAGGACGTCCTAAAAGAAGGTGGAGTGATGAATTGTCAAATTTTGTTAGGGAAAATTGGTCAACCATTGCCAAGAACAGAGAAAGGTGGAAAGAACTGGAGGAGGCCTTCGTCCAGCAGTGGACAGAAAATGGTTGAAACGAAGAAGATCCAGAGTCAAAGATTACAGATATAGCTGAGGCTGTGAACATTTTAAGATTACAGTAGTTGTGGGAACGAATGATCTAGGTAGTAAAAGATTTTCTGAGACAGGATTTGAAAGACTTGATAGCAATGAATACAAGAAAAGAGAGTGGAAAGATCAAGAATACGATACCAAGATGAATTAAACAGAAGAGTGATTACAGAAAATGGAATAATGTGGAGATTGTTTAAAAACTTTTGTAAAGAAATGAAACTGAATATTCATTTTATGAATGTCTGGGAGGAGTTTGATAAAAGGAAAGACATTTTTTTAAGTGATGATTTGAACTTAAATGGATTGGGCATATGGCATTTAGAAGATAATTTATTGCTAAAGGATAGAGTAAATAGTCAAACACAGAGAAATGGGATTTGCTAGAGAGGAAGGTGATAGTCAGCTGTTAATAAGGTCAATAATTGCTGTGAATGTGGGATTAAATGTTCTCAGAAAATAAACTGTATACAGAGTGGGCTAATTCACACACACAGAAAGGTTATGGGAGGAAGAGAGTATTGCAGTTTATGTATATCAATGCCAGAAGTATTCATAATAAGTCTGAGGAATTTTTGGCATTAGTAAGTACAATTTGGTCTAAAATTATAAGAATTAGTGAGACTTAGTTGAATAAGAATGATACAGAGATAGAATGTAAGGGATTTTCAGGGAGGACAGAATGGGGATGAAGTTTTTCTAACGAAGAGTTGAAGCCAAAAAGAGCAGGAGCACCTCAAGATAATGTATATGCAGAGGGCAGTTCATTTGAGGCTATTTGGTGTGAGATAGAGATCAACAGGATGAAATATGTAATTGGTTGCTGCTATAATCCAGAGGATATATAGGAAAATGTAGATGGTAAGCATTGGCAAATTTGCATGATGAGTGAAGGTCGAATAATTATTATGGAGACATGGATTGGGAGAAGGAATGGCCAAGAAAGGAAGGAAATGGATTTTATACAGTTATTAAAGAGATAATTACATAAGACAGCATGTAATAGAAGGGATAAGAGGTTCAAGATTGTTGGATCTGGTCACAGCATTCGAGAACATATCAATAACCAATTTAGTCACACTGTCTCCACTTGGGGAAAGCCTCATGTGGTCTTGACTTGAGAGACTATAAGAAGTGCCAAATTTTCTGTTAAGAAGGAATATATGTGGGATTGTAAGACTGGTGATTATGGCAAACTGAGAAGTCAGCTTTTAGCAGAGCTGTGGCATGAGAATTTCAAGGGGAGAAATGTTGATAGTGCATGGGAGATTGTCAAAGGGTGTTTAAGAAAAATAATATCAGAGTGTATATCCCGAGTCAGGAGGAGAAATCAAGTAGGAGTAAGATGGATGAATAGTATTATTAAGCAGGAGTTGCAGATAAAGAAAAGGTTGTAGAAGAAGTATAAAGAAAAAGGTGAGCATTACAAGGTACGGGTAAGGAGATTGACCTGTATGGTATGGAAGGCCAAAGCTAATTATGAGAGTAAGCTAGCTGATAAGTCCAAAAGAAAACCTAAGGAGTTCTATTACCATGTGGCACGTTAAAAGAAGAATAACCATGAAAGGATGACTAAAAAGTGTTGATAATGGGGAAGTAACAGAAGCAAATCAAATTGTTGAGTTACTTAGTAATCATTTTGCAAAAGTGTACCATCTTGGTTGTGATATGCCAAATGAGTCACTGACTGATGAGAGTCTAGAGGTAGAAGAAATAGAGGTGCTTAATATATTACAGAACCTTAATGTTAACACTGCCATAGAGTTAGATGACATATTGGCTCATGTACAATGACAATGTGCAAGAGAATTAGAACCTCTCTGACCATATTGTTTAATTTAAGCCTCAGTTCTGGTAAAGTTCCAATAGTGAAAAGATGAGGAAATAATTCCACTGCATAAGGAAAGCTCCAAGACAGAAGTAGCAAATTATAGGCCAACCAGTATATTATTAGGAGTGGTGGTTAAGGTTTTGGAGAAATTAATAAAAATTAGAATTCAGGACTGGGCGGACAGAAATACGATACTTTATAAGGGAGGGATCACATGGTTTTGTGGAGGGTAGGTCTTGCCTTAGTAGCTAATTTACTTTCTATAATAAATAACAGTCGAACTGGATAAAGGAAATCCTTACTCATGATAGTACTGGATTTTGTAAAGACATTTGACAGGATTCCACATGCAACTCTGTTGCATATATTGGAGCAAATGAGAATGGATCCAAACCTGGTGATTTGGATTATACGGTGGCTGGTGGACATATCAAAGACTGCCTTCTCCTGGAAGAGCTGAGTCTAGGAGAAGGCAGGTGACTAGTTGTGTACCTCAGGGCTCAGTATTTGTCCTGTGTTGTTTAATTTGTATATCATTGATGTACATAATTTGATAGGAAATATCCACTTGATTGCTAATGATGCAAAATTAGGAAGAGCAACAGTCAATGAAGATGTATATCTTGCAGGATGATTTAAATATGCTGGCAGTATGGGCAAAGGTAAATGGCTGTCAGGTGAATGTGGCTAAGTGTAAGGTTATGCACTTCAGGAGGATGAGATTATTGTAAAATCTCTCATGATATATAACTATGTAACTTATCATGTTTGCTTTTACATGTTTTTCTAAGGAGATTGTACTTAAAGAAATGTCAAATTTTGTCTGCAATAATCTTGTATTTGTAATAACTTAACTATGAGCCTTTGTTAAAATAATGTGGCGCATGACGTCATTATTTTTTCTTTCATGCTTATACGGTGATCAGAATACATTATCAAAAATCATGGAGACAACTACTATGTTAGAGCAAAACTTTAGTTTAATATAAACCAAAATGAACACTCGACGTTTCGACCTTCATATCAAGGTCATCATCTGGAGCATACACATATATATACAAAGAAACAAGCTGCACTACAATCTACATGGTTTGCTATAGTTACTGACCAACTGTTACAACAATTATTGGCCTGACATCTGGTGAGGGGGAAAAAACCTTTACTACATCAAAGCTAGAGTCCTATTATTATTATATATTAGGTTACAAAATTAAATTGGGCTGGAGAGCAACATGTTTATATATATATATATATATAAAACTATGTGATTATACATATAAATTTCAACCAATTGGTATGGAACAGTTTCCAATAAAAGCTGAAAATTGCTTAAAGCCCTGAAGTATGCTGGAAACTAAGTAGGCTGAATATGTGCCATCCAAATTCTTAGAATTTTTTGTTGAGATTAGGGTGGTTAATCAGAATTTCACAGGCTTCTTTAAATTTTCTTTCATACCAGGTTTTTGTATGATGTAAAGAGCAGGTACTTTTCCAATCAATTTGGTGTAGGGTGTTGAGAGCATGATGCGTGTCATGCTCTCAACACTTTTATTACACTCAAAGCTTTTAATGGAAACTATTCCATACCAATTGGTTAAAATTTATATGTATAATCACATAGTTTTATATATATATATATACACATATATGTTGTTCTCCAGCCCAATTTAATTTTGTGACCTAATAGATAATAATAATAGGACTCTAGCTTTGATGTAGTAAAGGTTCCCCCCCCCCTCACCAGAGGTCAGGCCAATAATTATTGTAACAGTTGGTCAGTAACTTCAGCAAACCATGCAGATTGTATAGCAGCTTGTTTCTTTGTATATATGTGTATGCTCCAGACGATGACCTTGATGTGAAGGTCGAAACGTCAAGTGTTCGTTTTGGTTTATATTAAACTAAAGTTTTGCTCTAACACAGTTGTCCCCATAATTTTTGATAATGTATGATGTCATTATGTAACACTGTTAACTCATGCCCATATATGGCAATTTCAAAAGAGACGCGAAGTATGACATCACGTCTGAATGTCAATACTTGACCATATATGGAAGTTTCAAGAGACGTGCACATGAGTACAATGGAAGTCCAGGACTTTATAAGCAAAAAATAAGACTTTGGATCCTAAGATCCAAAGTCTTAGGATCTCAACTTTCTCTTACATGGGTCTGCCACCATGTGAGGTCCATCGTCAGTAATCGAAAGAGAAGCATCGTAGGTTTCAGGGTTCTCAATCTTCTCCTACTGGAATCCGTTGCCATGGAAAATATAGTGTTGATTGTCGAGATGTCTCGTTAAGAAAGAGCAGCACGTGGTTGCCATATTAGAGTCCTAAAGTACACAGAATAATCGATAACTTGGACAAAGAAGAAATCTGGTGGGAAATCAAGAACAAACCAGCAGAAAGAAAGGAGGACAAAAAGGAGCACTTTTGTGTGAACAGAAGATTTATGTAAAAGGCAGTGCTGAATGAGAATTGTAAGTACTTATATATGTGATAATTCCAAACAAGAATGTACATCAAGTGTATCTGTTTATGGATATAATAAGATAATGTAAATTAATATTGAATTAAGCTTACTCAAGGTATGCTTTATTGTCAGCTTGTCTATATTTGACTAGCAGGATATTCTAGATTATGAATTGGCTTTAAAGGAAGAAAATTAGAACTAAGTTTAAAATAGGAAGAATTGAAAATAACAAAAAACTGTAATGCATTTGTATATATATGTTAATGTGAAGCAGATTCTGTAAATATTCCTTTTTGATTTAATTAAATGGATCGTGAACAACACATTGGACTGATTCTGTCAATAAGCTATCCTGAAAATTTCGAACTTCCATAAGATAAAGTTTAAGTGATCAATAATTATGCTATAACTAATTAAAGGTAAAGATTAACATAAGCAGGAAATGCTTTGTCTGTGAACGATTTTAAGAAAAGGCATGATACGAGGGTGGTCTGAAAAGTTCTCGGCATAACAATGAAAAAACAAATTTATAATTTCAAAACAATTTTTATTTTTCAACAATCTCCCTTAAGACTAATACATTTATTCCAGCGATGCTCCAGCAGCATTATCCCGTCCGTGTAGTGGTCCTCAGTAAGACTTGCAAAATACCCCTCTACAGCTGCAATCACCTCTTGATTCGAAGAAAAATACTGACCAGCAAGGAAGAGTTTTAGTTTTGAGAAGAGATAGAAATCCGAGGGAGCCAAATCTGGGGAACAGGATAGATGTTCCAACAATTCATAGTACAGATCCCTTAATATTCCCATTGCCAAAACACCTTTGTGGGCAGGTACATTGTCCTGATGAAAGATGATTTTTTTCTTCTGCAAACCGGGTCTTTTCTCACGATGTTTTTCGTCTAGTCTGGTTAAAAGATCGGAATGATATTCCCCAGTTAATTAATAAACAAAATGCCTTTAGCATCCCAAAACACCGATGCCATGACCTTTCCTGTTGATGGAACTGACTTTGTCTTCTTTGGTGCTAAAAACCAGCTTCTGTCCACTGTTTTGACTACTGTTTGGATTCTGGTGTGTAATGGTGAATCTAACTCTCATCCATAGTAATAAATCAACAAACAAAATCAGTTTAATTCTTGTTAAAATGCTCCAACCACTGTTCAGAGATTTTCATGCAAGTGTGTTTTTGATTTGCTCTGAGCAAGCACGGCACCCATCTTGCACAAAGCTTTTTCATTTGCAGTTCTTCCTGCAAAATATATCCTACACATTATTTTGAGATGCCTATAGTCTCAGCAATTTCATGCACTTTGACTCGCAGGTCATCCAATACCATATCACACTTGGTCAATGATTTCTGGTGTGGTGTCACACTTTTTTGGACATCCTTCATGTGGATCATCGTCAAGGCTGGAACAACCACGTTAAATTCGGCAGCCCATTTCTTAATTGTCGAAAACGAAGGAGAAGAATGCCCATAAACTTTCATGAACTTCAAATGAATTTCTTTTACCGTTAAACCTTCTTTTACAAAGAATTTTATAACCGCACGATACTCAATTTTATCCATTTTCAAGGGATACAGACAACACTTTTGCTTCAGACAGCTGTATAAAACAAACTACTTGATAGAATGACTTGGAATTTCACATGGATGCTTATGACAGATGTACCAACTTAGAAAAAAAAAAAAAAATCGTGCCAGTAGTGTTGCCATCTATGGTTGAGGCCGAGAACTTTTCCGACCACTCTCGTATGTATTGTGTGAATAATGGTTACTGTGTCAGTGTAGGGACTACCATGATGAGTCCTTTGACTCCATGGAGATACTGTTATAATATTTTATTAGCTCTGTCAGCAAAAGATTTGATTACACCATATTTCTAAAAATGATGATGAGCTTACAGAATCTCCTACTTTTGCAGCTTATGTTATGAACAGACTAGTTGTTCTGCACAAATTCATCTTGAAGAACATCAGGGATAAATTTCACTTATATAAAGAACCCAACAAATCTGGTTTAGCAAGCAATACATTATCTACAACAGTATTCAATGAAGAAAAACTAGTGTTACACTAAAGTTATTTCCTTCTGGTAAGTCTATTCAAGGAAAGCAGCGAAGCAAATATTCTCAACCCAAACCTGAACAAAAAACAAGTGTCTGAAACTTTCTCAATTTTGGGAAGTTATACTGACTAATACTCATCATTCATGTGTTTCCTAATTTGTAATCAATATTTTGTTTATATTGAGAAATAATTTATTAACTAAATTATTTTATTGTAATTTATTCTGGATATCTATTAATGCAGGTGAAGCTATGCTATTCTCCTACAGTGCACATAATATCATGCGCTTTCAACTGAATTGCTCTCTTTTTTTTGTGATTTCCTATAACTGTATTAACAATGGGTGTGAAACTTAGACAAAAAATTTAAAAGTAAAGATATTTCAATTTAAATGTAAGTGATTCTGGTAATAATATTTTATGATTCTGGTAATAATATTTTATAATATTTTACGTAAGAGGAAAAATAATAATATTTTCCCTCTTACGTCTTGATTTTTAGAATAAATGTATCCTTTGTAGATGGTACTAAAGAAAACAATTTTCAATTTTTGCAATCAATTTTCCAGAAGACAATGTTAGCATATTTAAGTTCACAGTGAATGTAGGCTATTTACATGGCAGAATAACTTGTTTAAACGAATCAAAGGATTAGTGATGGGCAGTCGTATCTCACTAGCTTTAGCTGATTATTTTATGAAGTCACCAGAAAATCAATTCTTTTGTACTATTTTTTCTCAACCTTGCATATATATATATATATGTCTTTATTTTGTTGATAGCAGTGGTTCCACTTAGAGTCAGAATTATTTCAGTTCTGGGAAAAAATTAACTCCTTGTACACTGGTATCAAGTTTCCTATTTATTCAACATGAATCCAACAACAATCTACTCTTTTTTTGGATACCTTAATAATTCAAACTCCAACAGGTCATGTTGAATATTTGGTTTTCAAAAATTAATCCTTACTGACAATCCATTCACTTGTTCTCCAACTATCATTCATTACAGAAGATGGATATTATCAAAAGTCTCATACACAGAATAGTTTTCCTTCCTCTATGATATGCTTTTCAAATTCCCTTTTGTTAGATGAATTATATAAAATTAAAAGCAATATGATGTCTATAATGGATACAACAAAAGTACACTCACAAAATTACTGATAATTATCATCTGTTGACCTGATGAAATCCAATGTGAAATGAATTCAATAACCCACCAAAATGGATTCTTGACATATTCAATCTACGCACTTCCTTCAAGCCAGCTCAGAAACTGTCTTATCTGCAAAGGATACATTACTACCTCTCTCTTCTTACCAGGTGCCTGTTAAGTACCTTGCTCATGTTACCTTTGCTACTTTGGACAGACACATCATAATAAATCATGACTCATGCACATTCAATCCTATAAAGTTACTGCCATATTGAGTATTTATTGTAATTAACATCAGAGAAAAAATTCATAGATAGTTTTAATACAGCAAAAAGTGGTGACCTAATTCATAATTTAACATGAGTGTTGTTATTATTAACATTCGACCTCTATGGGGTCAGAGACTCATCGTGGGAGTCACACAAACAAACAAAAACACACACACACACAGTTACACACAATGCTCATCCAACCGTGCCTTAAAATGATTCAATGTGTCTACATTCACAACACATTCAGGCAATGCATTCCGCTCACCAACCACTCTCCATGCAAAGAACCTTCTCCTCACTCCTCTGCTCACATGCTCTTTATAGTTTCCAGCAATGGCCTCTTGTTCTACCCTCTCCCATCTCTCATTCTATGAAAAGTCTCTTCCATATCAACTTGATAACAACCCCTAACTAGCTTATATATCTCAATCATACTCCCCCCCCCATTCCTCCAATTCATGAGGCTTTGCAATTTACATTCTCTCAATCTGTCCACTTACTCCACATTCCAAAGAACACTGACAACCTTTCTGAATCTTCAAATCCTAGATTACTTACAGTCCTAATTATAATTAACTCTTAAACCAAAAGATTAAAGGGTGGTTGATAAGAATTTCACAGGCCTCCTTAAATTTATGCTCATACCACGTTTTGGTGGTATGTAAAAACAGGTGCCTTTCCAGTCAATTCCATGTAGAGTATTCAAGGCATTATCAGAAAGAGCAAATTTACCATAGTCGTTAAATTTGATGTGCTGTTCATGTTCTATTTTCAGATAGGAAGTGTGTGTCCTGTTTCACCACATAGGGCAAATTAAATGCGCAATAAATATGGTATACTCCAGGGTGGGCCAGAGGAGAAATTGATCCTTGGATAAGTTCTTTCATTTTGCAGGAGGTTTAAACGTGGCGTTAAGGTTGTATTTCTGTACATTGTTTTTTTTTGTCTGATAACTCTTTAATGTATCTACAGTTTTATAATCTAGTTTAATTTTTATTTTTAAGTGGAGTCTTGTGAAGAATTTTGTTGATAGTATTTTTGCTGTAGCCATTTTTCAGGAAGATATTGCTAATAACTTTTAATTCATGTTTAATGTTCTTGTTCATTGGAACAAGTCTTCAAAGTCCTGTTTTTTAGTGTTAATTACATTTAGTTTTTGTGTTGTTGGTGGTAAGCATTTATGTGTACAGATTGGCCATGTGTATGCTTATAGTAAACAGTGAAGGAAAGACTGCCAGAAGAAAGAAGTGTGACAAGTGTATTCTGACTTTCAATTTCAGTTGCGAATTGTATGTGGTTGTGTTGTTTGTTTAGGTGGCTGAGGAAAGCATCTAATGTCTGGCAGCCATGGGACCAGATAATGAAAACATCATTAACATATCTAAATCCAAATTGGGTTTGAAGGTATAGGAATCTAGAGCATATTGCTCAAAAGCTTCCATATAAAAGTTAGCAATTGGGGGGAGATAATAGTGAGTACATGGCTATGGCTTTTTTTTTTTTGCAGATAAAAAGTATTTTGCTATGCAAAATAGCCAAAACATAGTACACGGGCAAAGAGCGCTGTGATACTGGGTGGGAATTTGTCCTGTAAAAGAAGAATTGTCTCATTGATTGGGACATTTGTGGAAAGGCAGAGATGTCAAAACAGACTAATAAATCACTTTTTTCCAGTGTGATGTCTTTAATTTTGTTTACAAAGTGTAGTGTGTTTTTAATATAGGAGTGGAAATAACCTACCAACTCCTTGAGTGTTGATGCTAGTTTCTTGGCTAGATGATAATTGGGGATGTCAAAACCTCAACTATAGGCAGAAGAGGTACGTTCTGCTTATGAATCTTGGGCAAATCATAATTTCTCGGGGAATGAGAGTAGTGCAGAAGTAATTTTTGAACTGTATCCATGGGCCAGGATGCGAGTGATTTAAGTAGTTCTTCTGTTTTCTTTTTAATCCGATTAGTTGATTATAGTTCACAAGTTGATAGGTGCTATTGTCTGAGAATAACTGATTCATTTTTTCCAGGTAAGTTGTTCGGTTTGCAGTAACTATAGCACTGTCTTTATCAGCTCTAGTGATTACAATGTCCTGACTTGCTTTTAAAGATTTCACAGCTGCCAAATTTGGCTAGGTTGCTGGTTATTGCTTTAATTATTTAAAATGTTTGAGGTTTCTAATAATATTTTATCAGCCATGGTGGTTAGGAGAAATCTTATGCTTCTTTCAATATGGTATATAAAATCCAATTTGTTTACAGTCCTGGGGGCCACAATAAAGCTCAAGCCTTTATTAAGTAGCAAGAGCTCATCATTGTTCAGGGCATGGCTAGAAAGGTTAATCACATGACTGTTCAACTGAAGACAGTTGGTTGCTCCTATTATCACTTAATTCTGGTTGGTTGTTGGTATCCTCTCTTGTTAGTAGCTGGCTGTAGGAGTTTAATTTGCAAAATTAATACAGTTAGCCTGGTATTCATTTAGGAAATTGAACTAAATGAATACCAGATATAACTTACTCATCTGCCTGAAAAGCAAAATATTCAACTAATGCATAGTACCAGTACTCACTTATGGCTCAGAAACCTGGGCAGTAACTAAATAAATGGAAAAACAAATACTGCTGACGGAAAGAAGAATGGAATCATCCCAAGAATAACACTAATGGATAAAAAGAGGGAGGAATGGATCAGATCACAGACAAAAGTCTTGAATGCAAGAGAAATTGTAAAAGCATCCAAATGGAAATGAACAAGACATCTGGCTAGAGGAATGGACAATAGATGAACCAGAAAAATAACAGAATGTATACCATAAAAAGAGAAAACAAGGACACCCAAAAACAAGATGAGCAGATGAAATAGAAAAACTGGCTGCAAAGAGATGGATGACAGAAGCAGAAAACCTGGAAAACTGGAAGATCATAGGGGGAGGACATCTTTCAGCAGTGGATCGAAAATGGCTGAGGAGGTAAGAAGAATGTAGTAGTTTAAACTGTAAAGTAGTTTAAAACGTAGTCAAGAACTTATTACACTCATCCAAGGATTTACTTCCTCTGTTGGCCCACCCTGGAGTATGCCGTATCCATTGCACATGTAATTTGCCCTATATAGGTGAAACAGGATATACAATTCCAGTCCAAAAAAAGAACATGAACAACACATCAAATTTAACAACTATAGTGAATCTGGCCTTTCTGATCATGCCCTGAATACTCTACATAGAACTGACTGGAAAAGCACCTGTTGTTTTACTGTTGTTTAATGTGGTATGAGCATAAATTTAAGGAGGCCTGTGAAATTCTTATCAACCAACTAATCTTAACAACGATGGTGGTTTAAAAATCCCAAGGATATGTATGGATTGCACATATTTTACCCACATAATCTTTTGGTCTAAGCGTTAATTATAATTAGGCCTGTAAATAATATAGGATCTCAACTCTAATATAGCAATACTCATGTTAAATTATGGATTAGGCCACCACTTTTGCTGTATTAAAACTATCTATACGAATTTGTTTTCTGATGATGTTATAAATAGAATATAGCTTTGATGTAGTTTTTATTTTTTTTCCTAGGTCAGGATAGTACAATAATGGTTAATCAAATCATTGTCACTTTGGCATGCTGTTTGCAATGTAATGTAATACACACACACACATATATATATATATACACAATGAGTATACTTCAGATGATGACCTTAATATGAAGGTAGAAATGTTGGAAATTAAAGTAATTATTCCTAACATGGTTGTAGTCTCCATAATTTTACTGAAATGAATGCTGATCACTGTATAACACTAAAGGAAAGGACATAGAGGAAGCAAGTGACCTTAGGGCGATGATTGTGAGAAACTTGAAGTTCAGGGGACATATTGTAAATGTGATGAAAGTAACCTAGAGGATTGCTGCAATACTGAGTATACTGACTAGTAGAGACAGAAGAGTTGTGACAGCATTGTATACAGCCCTGATCAAACCCCATCTGGATTACTGTGCTCAGATTTGGTCACTGTGATTTGAAGGAAATAAATAAACCTTGGAAAGGGTACAAAAGCAGATAACAATAAGGATATCAGGACTGTACAACCTTCGCTATGAGGACAGACTGTGGGCATGTAGGCTGCAGAGTTTGCTGAACAGAAGAAGTGATATGAATATTTAAACTGTTTAAAGGTAGTTATTACAGAGTTAACATCAGGGAGTTCTTTTGTATGATACAAGAGGAAGGAGCAAGGATAAGGGACCATCTAAGAAAATAACAAATGGAAATGGAATGCAAGAGGAGTAAGGTGAGATCCATAATGAGTCTCATGACTCTATGGATGTCTTTGAGTAATATTATTATTAAACAATAAAAGGAAATGCTAGTTCTTGTTGGAGACCTAAACAGCAGAGTAAAAAATGAATCCCACACATTGAGAAATGCTTTGAAAATTTGTTGAAAAAGGGAAAATTAAACAATAAAAATGGATAAGTACTTCCTAGATTTCTGCTTGGGACACTTATTAAAACATCATCCTTCAACATAACAGTGTGTATTAATTCAAATAAAGAAATCACATGGCGGTAACATAAAAAGAAGTCTTATAGATTATGTTTTTGACTGGTCTCAAATACAACAATGAACAACAGCATGGGAAACAAAAATATCACTGACGAAAATGTGACTATTGGGGAGGCAAACTGAAGAAAACAGTAGCTGACCATCTGGATCCTATTGAGAGACCTCAGTAAAGGTCACAACTGGTCTAGGTATTGGCCCTTCCTGTAATGTTTTACATTATGGGACAGTGAGGCAACTGATGTGAAATGATTGGTTGGCTGATTTACGGTTTATTGGCACAAGGACAGCAAAGGTCATACTGCACCATATCAAATGTATAAGTACAAAAGGCATTAATAAATAGTCATAAAGGGATAAATCAATAAATAATGTTATATATGTACAAAAAAAAAGTTAAGCAATGCAGTATCTACACATGAATAGAATTTATAATCAAATGCATATGAGTAAGTTAATTCTTGGTAAAAAGTTAAAAATATCATGCCATGTCCAAGTAAGATAGCATCTACCTGAGTGTACATGGCTCAGCCCGATAAATAAAAATTTTATTCCTCTCTCTCGTGTGAAGTACTGGCACTCTTCCAGAATATGAAAACTGGTGAGATATATGTTACATTTCTCACACAAAGGTGGGTCCTCAAGTTGTTTATTATTTTAACGGTATAATAGAACACAGAAACTAAGTAAATAATTAATTTATTAACTTGATGCTGATATTTCGCTGGTATTATAACCAGCATCTTCAGAGCACAAAAACACTGTTTGTCACAATACGCGAGACTAAAACAACATGGTGTACTTAAACAAAAGTGTAGCAGCAACACAAAGACTAGAGTCCTGATTTTGGCGCCCTCTATCTGAAAAAAAAAAAAAAAGCTATCATATATTACTAGAGTCCTAGAAAAGTGCTAGTTTTTTCTTAACATGACTGCCTCCCAAATCTTCGGCAAGTTAATACAGCCATATTTGTTGAGATTTGGAGTGTGTTTTAGGGCTTCTGTCGCCTCTAAGAACAATCTCTCCGATTTATACGGATTTCTGTGTAGTACTTTTGTTTTTCCAGTTGATCCTGTGTGCAGGGGTATCCAGGGCATGGTCTGCTAGGCCCGACTTCCCATAATGATAATTCCGGACGTATCGTTTATGTTCGCTGATGCGGATATTCACAGTTCTTCCTGTTTGACCGAAGTAGGCTTGATTGCAAGAGCAGGGTACTTGGTAGACTCCTGGATGTGATAGAGGGGGAATGCTGTCCTTGGGTGAGCGGATGAGGGTGGCTAATTTGCTACATGGTCTGAATATAGTGCGTAGTTTGTTTATTGAGAATTCTTGAGATCTTTTCGGATGTGCCTTTAATGTAAGGGATGGTGACTGTTTTGTTGTAGTTCTCTGTGGTGGATGGTGGGAGGGGTTTCTTAGGAGTGTTTAGTATTTTGTTTATTTTATGTGGATTGTAGCCGTTGGCCAAGAAGGTGTGGCGTAAGTGAGTCAGTTCAGCAGTAAGAGCCTTGTCATTGGAACAAATTGCTCTCGCTCTATGGGTTAGCGTTTTTAATATGCCATATTGTTGAGAAGGATGATGGTGTGATTGTTTGTGTAAGTATCTGCCTGTATGTGTGGGTTTTCTGAAAACTGAAAATGATAAGGAACCATCTGGGAGACGTGTGATGAGTGTATCCAGGAAGGGTAGACGGTTGTTGGCTTCTAGTTCCATAGTAAAGTGGATTTTTGGATGTTGGCTATTTAAATGTGCTAAGAATGTTTTCAATGTCTCAGGGCCATGTGGCCAAATAGCAAGCACATCATCAACATAGCGTAGCCAAAGTGTTGGTTTGAGAGTGGCTGTATTGATTGCTTGTTTTTCCAGGTGTTCTATGTAAAAGTTGGCTGGGGGGGGGGGAGCCCATGGCTGTCCCATCAATTTGTTTGTATATTTTCCCTTTCCATGTGAAATATCCTGCATGTATTGTGAATTTGAATAGTTCAAATATATCAGGAGGGAAGTGTGACTTCAGTAGATTGAGGGTTTCTATTAGTGGTACATTTGTGAATAGTGAAGTGATGTCAAAGCTTACTATTAAGTCTGAGCTTTTTAGGGTAAGGTGTTGTAAGATGCTTTTTAGGTGTGCTGAATTTTTGACAAAGGAGGGAGAATTGTTAGAGAGAGTGGCTAGTAGCTTCGCTAAATGTCTCGCCAGTTTGTATGTGGGACTATTTATACTGTCCAATTGGGCGTAGGGGCGTGCCTCGTTTGTGAATTTTTGGTGATCCATAGATCCTCGGTATTTTAACATGGAAGGGTTTGAGTTTGTTAACTGTCTTTGGGTCAGGAAGTGACTTTTTTTAATAATTTTCGTGCCTTATTCTTTTGTGTGTTGGTGGGATTGCGATCTAATCGCAATCCCACCAACATCCAAATTAAGAGTGTTCATTTTGTAAAACCTCATAAAGAACTGGATGTGGATTATATACAAGAGAGGAGATGACCTGTAAAGAACTCAATGTCTGTATAAATCACACTTTTTTAGTGGTGGTTTTCTTTTATATGCACAAGTGCAAGCTGAATGGCATGCAACTTTGCTGCATAATTACTACAATCAAGTGGGATTTGGTTGGATATAGTAATTTCTGGAAACATGGAAGGACAGTCAACAGAGGTTTCAAAAAAACTGATTACTTTATTAATAAGAGACCATACGATTTAATGAATAAAATACAAACTGCCAACCAGTTTCACTAGCTACTGTCTAGCATTATCAAGGCTGTACTGGTGTAAATACAAATGCACCAAGTTACATGAATACCTGTATTCATGTAACTTGGTGCATTTGTATTTACACCAGTACAGCCTTGATAATGCTAGACAGTAGCTAGTGAAACTGGTTTGTATTTTATTCATTAAATCGTATGGTCTCTTATTAATAAAGTTCTCAGTTTTAATACATTAGACCAAATATGAACAATTTAGAGGTTTCAAATCGTGAATCATCAGTATAGATGGGGGAAAAAAAAATCAGATTAGGCTCCTCTGTGTGCATTAAACAGTTGCAGACAGACAGATGATGGAGTATGAGATTTTTGTAGTTGACAAAGTGATAGGCTGCAGAATGGAATGCAAATGCTGTTATGTGTGGTGCAGCTAATGTTATGAGCATTCATACCAATACCAAAAGGATGTACTGTAGTCTGATACATGTGATATTGTGCTTCCAAACACAGACAAAAGATACTAAAGATGTTGAAAGTTTATTTTTCACTTGGTTAGAGTATAATAAAATTAGTTTAATCCTTTATCCAAGTGTGAGCAAACAAAGTTTGCGCCTGAAAGTATCTTCAGGACTGGGGTAAGGTGGTACAACACCAGGGCACACCTTGCAAAGGTGGAGCAAGCTACCAACACTCCTATCTCAGTATCTCCTATAATGCAAAACACATCTCCTTGCAGATATGTCTAATGATATGCATTAAGGGAAGGGGCCACAACCCAGACTAGTAACTATTTTATCCTTTACCCAGTCTAATAAAGTTTTATCCTGCTGCAGGCTGCACAAAATCACGTTATGGGCCTGATGTTGCCCACCTATGATCTAGATCAGAGGTAGCCAACAGCAGGCCCACTGGAGAATAAAAACTATATTAAATAATATGTATTATCAAATTAGCCATTAGTTTCGACCGCAGATTTTCTGATTGATATACTAGTTATATTCATTATTTCCGATGACGAAAATAATTTATATTCTCAACACGGAATGAAAATTGCTTTAAAAAGATTACTCGATTTATAAAATCTACTGCTTCTCTGTGCAAGTTGTAGTAGCGGGAGATTTCTATGTGCTCCAGAGTAACGCATCACTGAAAGTCACTTACTCTGCTCTGGTTGCAGTGATCAGTTTCAGAGACTCAGTTTCAAGTATTTTATATTGTTCTCCCAGTAGTAAAATGATTTAACAAATATAGTAATTAAATACATATAACTATTGCCTTGAAAAAAATGCAGTTTATTTTTTATTTAAGTTCTGTCTAAAAGTGTGCGGCCCGTGACACAACCACTGATCATATATTGGCCCTTGTATAGAATAAAGTTGGCCACGCCTGATCTAGATGATGTCTTTGAGACACATCCAAGTTTGCAACTTTATTCCTTTATGAAAAGAGCTTACTTCAAACACTTTCTACTCAAAAGACACCACTGTATATTGTTGGGTGCTGCTATAGATTTTGGGGTCCATGGAAAGATGTATACTATATCAACAGATTAGCACAATGAGTGCAGGCTGAACAATTATTACTGGAGAATTAACTATGTGAGCATAGAATGTAGGGAGGAAAGGGGGCATGATAAGATAGAAGTGGAATTTAGAATTACTAAGGGATAATTACATGAAATAACATGTTATAGAGGGGAGAAGCAGTTTGAGAGTATTTTTGATCTGATAATAGCATCAGAAGATATATTCATAACCAAGGCAAACAATCTGTCTCCAATTGGGGAGAGTGATCATGTGGTCTTGTTCTGGGAAGTTGGCAAACATGTGGAGTTCTCTGTCAAGAAGGGGTTTATTTTCAACTAAGGCTGGTGATTATGAGAGACTGAGGAGTCATCTTGGAACAGTGCTATGGGTTGAGAAGTTACAAGGAAAGAATGTCAGTAGTCCATGGCAAGTGGTCAAAGATTGCTTGAGAGTTGTAGTATCAGACTGCATACTCAAGGTCAGGAGGATAAATCATGGGAAAATTAAGTGGATAAGTAGAAATATAAAGCAAGAGCTGCAAAAAAAATAAATATATAAATAGAACACTACATAGGGAATATAAAGAAAAGGTGATCAGCATACTCATGAACAGAATGCAAGAAAGAAGGGTGACTAGCATGGTAAGAAAGGCCAAATCAGATTATGAGAGAAAATTAGCTAAGCAGGCCAAAGTACATGAAAAAGGATTTTTTTCATTATGTAGCATGTAAGATGAAAAATTACTATCATCATATCATTATTCCTCTTACATGCTACATGTAAGAGGATGACTTTAAACAATGCTGATGGTAGGCAGGTGACAAAAGTAAACGAAATAGGGAGTTGCTGAGTGATAATTTTGTAAAAGTGAATAATCCAGGCGGAGATTTTACAATTGATGTGAGAGATGCATATCAAAATTGAGGTCGATGTTCAGCATACTGAAAAATATGAATGTGAACACAACAGTAAAACTGGATAGCATGTCAGTCCATGTACTATATTAATATGCAAGAGAACTGGCACTGCCTCTGATGAAGTTGTTCTAAGCTGAGAATCTCAGCCTGACAGAGCTGAGAATCTAATTCTCAGCTTTGGCAGGGTTCAAGGGAGCGGAAAGAGTGCAAGATAGTTCCATTCTACAAAAGGTAGCTGCAAGACATAGCAAACTCCAGACCAATTAATATATCAGGAGTGGTTATTAAAGTATTGGAACAGTTGGTTAAAGATAATTGCAAGCCTGGTTAGCCGAGTGTTTAGAGTATCCTCTCTCCAGCCAAAAAGGCTGTGGGTTCGAATCCCGCTGTGGGCATGGATGTTTGTTTGTGAAAATACTAGTGGTAGTGGTCAGGGGTAGATGGCGTTGGTGTAGATGATGAAGGTAGTTGCGGCTGGTGAAGTGGTGGATACAGAGAGTTGTAGAGTAGGTATCCTCCCTCGATGAGTCTTTGGACTCCCTGGAGGCGTTACGTAATAATAATAATAAAATCCAACAGTGAGTGTATAACAATGCGATACTGTATAGTGGGCAGCACAGCTTTGCAAAGGGTAGCTCATGCCTCAGTAATTTCTTCACATTTTATAATAAAGTGATAGCAGAATTGGATAATACAGATCATGATACTGCTGGACTTTGTAAGGCATTTGATAGAATACCAGATGGAAAACTATTACAAAAGATGGAACAAATGGGAATGGATATGAAGCATGAATAGTGATGGGGAGGGGACTGACAGACACAAGAGAGTAGTATACAGTGGAATGGAATCTAGGAGAATAAGAGTGACTAGTGGAGTACCTCAGGGTTCTGTACTGGGGCCACTACTCTTTAGTATGTATATCAATAACATAGGGAAAGATTTAAGAGAGGATATTCAGTTGTTTGCTGATGATGCAAAAGGGGGGAGTTAATGTTGTAAAATGTAAGGTTATGCACTTTGGGTTGAAAAGGTTGCATACAGTGTATCATATTGATGATACTGGATTGCAAGAAATTGATGAAGCTAGGAACTTTGTGACAATAGTGGACAAAAAGTTGGAATTCAGAGGGCATATTGCAAAAGTTAGCAAAATAGCTCAAAGGATTATTACTTGGATATTGAATAAACATACTAACAAGATAGGGAAATTATTATCCATCTTTATAAGGCTACGATTCACCCGCATAATTGACTGTGCACAGATTTAGTTACCTGTCTTTCTTGGGGACCAGGAGATGGTAGAGAAGATTCAGAGATGAGCTGATCACAGGTCTGTGGAATGTTCCCTATGAGGACAGGTTGAAGATGTGGGTTACAAAGTCTAGTTGATAGGTGGAAGAGAGGAGACATGACAGACTTTTACAGATATTAAAGGGGATTTATAAAATTGATGCAAAGGAAATTTTTCAATATATGACAGTCAGAGACCTAGGAGCCATCCATGGAAGTTGTAAGAGTGCAGTTAGCAGAGATATGTGGAACAGATATTTTGCATGGAAAGTGATGAATGTGGAATGCATTAACAGAATTAGTTGGGTCCCTGACAGTGAATGAGTTTAAGGAGAGGTATGATCGGTTTTGTGTATAGTAGTGGTAGACCCATCAGCATCTGGGTCTCCCATGATGAGTCTCCAAACTTCATGGAGATACTGTATAATAATAATATGAAGTGACATGTATAATGGCACTGAACTTAAACAATCTGTTAGATGCACTATTAACAATTAGACCTACATCAACTCAAAATAAATAAAAGAGATTTTTTACTTCAGGATGATTTCTAACTAAAAGATCGAGACTTTACAGCCGAGTAATAAGGCTTTGTGTTTTTAAATATTCTATTTTAACAATAAAGATGTTAGTATTAATCTTTTCCCCCACCATCAGTAAATACTCAGTTTTTTTTTTTTTTGGTCAATCTCACAGTCAGTCTTTCTTCTTCTTCTTCCCTTCACATATTAGGCCTAGTGGCCTGTTATAGGGCTATCCTTAGCCCTTCTAAGCCATACCCGTCCCAAGAATAAGGTGGCTAGCCCTATGCCTCCCAGTGTGTCCTATGTCTGTAGATGTGTGTGTTCACGAGGCCGGTTTGCCTGGTTGCGGGAGAAAAACCCTGCAGTTCACACCCAAGATCTGATAACTTGGCAATGTTTGAGAAAGATCCTTATGCTCCTCACAACAGCGACGGGAATTTAGCCCAGGACATTCCTTTAGCAGGCATATGGCTGCAAAGCACATAGCCACTCGGCTAACTGTGTGGATAACTCAGTCTTTTTCCACAACTATATAATAGTATCTGTCTGTACACTATACCAATGTAATATTTTTTTTTTGTTTTTGTTTACTCTCATTAAGTTTTGACTTTTTTTTTTAAATAGCTAATGTTAATTAAAAGATACTTCCCCCCCCCCCATAGCCTATAAAATGTATAGTTCATTATTCTAGTATTTTATCACTAGAACAAATACAAACTCTTATTTAAGAGAAACTGCAAATATTAAATGAATAAAATAATTTTTGGGGGGGGGAATTCTCGAAAACTGCAATTTTCTGTTCCCAATCCCAGACATTAAAAAATATCAGGAATTTGGAAATTCTAGACAGAGGTTTATTGTGAAAGCACTGAAGGTAACTAGATTGTCATTACCCTAACGAGCCTCCGTAGCTCAGTTGGTACAGATGAAGCCCTTTGGTCGGAAAGATCTGGGTTCGATTGCCATCTAAGATGTTAGGAACCTTTACACCTGGTCTCTTTCAACTTAAAATGAGTTAGTCGGTCTCATATGGAAATAGGGTTTTTTTTTTTTTACCCAGAACAGACAAACCTGCCCCATGAACAAACATGGATCTACAGTCATAAAATACATACTTAATCCCTCAGAAGGCTCAACCTGTTCTAAGGGACACGAAGGGGGAACCCCCTATGAGATAAATTACCCCAATGAAGGATAATGGTATGAAGATCAGTGTTTAGGACATGCTGTAAATCTTAAAGCTTGAGATCTGCAGTGTCTGTCATTATATGAGTAGGAATGAAGAGGGTGATCATAAAAAAAAAAAGTATGGATAGGCTTGATGACAGAGAGAGAGAAAAAATCATTTATGTACATGATGAAGAGGGTGGGCAACATGGTATAAAAGAGTGCTTGAAGAATGCATCTACAGTGAACATCACCACTATAAGCAATGGCTTCAGTAATAATGTTCACTCTTCAGGTGATTTAGAGAGAAAGCTTGTGGCCAAATAATACATGGTGGATGATGTCTGGAATAAGGTCAAAGAAGCTAAAGCTATGAAATAACATGTGTATAAATCACATTCTTCTGACTGGTTAACGTACTTTGCAAGATGAAAAACCTGGGTTTCTGGGAGGAAAAAGCCCTGTCATATGAAAAAACCAGCTAACAACCTTCAGTTATGAATGGCAAAAGGCAGAGCTAAGATGAGTATGGTTTTTTAATAGCATTCAAAACATTTGAGATCTTGATGTTTAGTGCTTTTCTACATAGTTTTCTCACATTCTATTCTATATTCTGTTTGGGCACTTGTCAACTTAGTTGCCAGAACTTTCAAGATAATTTCTTCTTTTCTGGGACTGCCTACTCTACTACTGGAGTACAAGACTGCCAAATTTTCTTTAAGATATTTGAGATTCTGACATAACATCTTAAATGCCATGTCAAAACTTTGGTTCTTATTTTAAACTTTGAGACAATGGAACCAACAGCAATCAAAAATTCAACTATGAATAATTTCAAACTGGGTTATACAAAAACAATTTTGAGACACACACAAAACCACTGGCTATTTGGCAAAATGGGTACAAGGGCTGCTGCAAAGTAATTTTCATTGTTAAACATATTCTAAGTCTGAGAGTGATGAAAAATTCTCCCACCCCATTACAATATTAGTTTTATTCTTCTTCTTCCTAACATGGATTTTTCTGGTCTCATGTCATCTCTTTCTTGGTCTTCCAATTCTTCTTTTTCCCCTAATTTTGTATCTGTATAATATTTTTGGTAGTCTGCTGTTGTCCATTCGATTTAAATGTTGTAGCCATTTTTGTTTATACTGTCTTATGTAGTAAATAATTGGTTTTATTTTCAGTGATTGTAAGATTTCAATTTTTGTTTTATGGTCCTGCTTGGTATATCCAGCTGTTTTTCTGAGGAACTTAATTTCTGCTGTTTGAATTCATTTTTCATCTTTCCTTTTTATGGTCTATGTTCTGCTACCATATAGTAGAGTTGGTTTTGACAAGACTTTATATAGTCTGATTCTAGTGTGTTTTAAACATATTATTTATTATGCCATTTACTTTAACAAAGTTTGATATTTTAGTGTCTGTCTTTTTCTTCTTCATATAATAATACCACTATATAATAACCCCACTACCTCATACAGAGGTAGCGGGGTTTTTTCTCCCAGAAACTCTGGTTTTTCATCCCACATACAGACAAATATTGGCCCTTCAGAACACACGCAATTTACAGACAAAAAAATACTAGTTGTAGTGGTGGTGTTAGGCAGTAGATGGCAGTGATGGAGATGATTGGTAGAGGTTCGGTGTAGTGGTGGAAACAGTTGTATAGTAGGTGTCCTCCCGCGATGAGTCTTTAGACTCCTTGGAGGTGTCACGAATAATAATAATAATATCACAGATCACGTTCGCGCAGCTAGCCTAGTGGCTGTGAGCTTCACAACCACATGCCTGGGGAAAGAGCGTCCTAGATTCGATTCCTGTTAGTGATGTGAGGATCTGAAGGATCTTCTTCAGCCATAACCAAGTTAGCCGGTCTTGGGTGCGGACAGTAGGGTTTTTCTCCCAGTTTATCCTGGGGTTTTTTATCCTGCAAAGCAGACAAACCAGCCTTGAGAACTCAACACTACAGGACGTAGGATACACCAGGGCATAGGGCTGACCACCTTAGCCTGTGAATGGTTTGAGGTCCAATGATTAATAAACCCTTGACACTGCAAAGTAAAAGAGGGTATAAAGAAGAAGAGATGACAGATCGCATCCCAAGTATCTGAAAGCATTTACTTGTTCTAATATTTTATTATCTATCACTATTTTACTTCTTATTAGGTTTTGTCCTTTGAATGCCATTATTTCTGTTTTTTCTTTAGATACTGTCATATATTGTTTTGAGATATCATTTAATGATCTCTGTAAATCATCTTCTGATGTAGCTAATACTATTTGATTATCTGCAAATAGCAGTCTATCTTCATTTGTGGAGTTATTTGTATCCAAATAAATAACTCCAAATGGGTTATACTGTTTCCAGATTGTTATAATTTTATTCATATATATATATATATATATATTGAAAAGCAGAGGTGAGAGGGTACATCCTTGTTATACTCCTCTTGATATATCTTTCCATTCTGAGATGTGTTCTAATTTAACTGCTTTTATTTCCTGCATATATTTCTTGAATGGATTGTAAAAGTTGGTTTGGTATGTTTAAATCGGTTAATATTTTAAACAATTGTCTACTAATTTTGTCAAAGGCCTTTTCATAATCAATAAAGGCCACATGTTTCTTTTTGAATTCTCTTCTCTAGTTTTATTATTAAAAATATGAAAGAATGAATTTTCTTTTTTAAAAAAATAACTTTCCATTTCAACTGCAATAAATTAATGCCATCATAAAAGAATGGAAATTTTATGGAATGCACAATCATATGCTCATCTCCTTACTGACTGACCACTTTCCACTGTTTATGCCAATGACTTCTTCCTCAATATCCATATTAATGATGTTAAACATGAAATCAGTGCACTGGATAGGGCATGTCATGATGGTATTTCTCATCATCAAATTCCTGATATATCAAGGGGATATAGAGGATACTATTACAGTGCGACATGAAAAAATTCATCATTACCAACTTCCTATCAACAATTTCCCTTCAAAATAATGTTAAATGTCCATGCACCAAAATTATTAGATCTTATATTTCTATCTTCTAAGGCACTTCTTACTGTAGCAATCCACCTAGATCTTGGTCTTTTTCCTATTTACCTGACAAAAAGCACTTATTTTGCTAACTTCTCCCCTCACATCTGTTTACGTGACCACCCCAGTTGAGATTAGCACTGATAACACACTCCTGAATTCTAACAATGTCAATTTCTTTCCTAATATCCTTGTTTTTAATATGATACTGCCATTGATGCTATTTGTTTACTCCCTTACTTGAAATCCCTTACTCTTTCTCAAGAGTAAAGGATTTCAAGTAAATTTCAAGTAATGAGAATTGATCATTTCCCACTTGAATATGATTTCTATACGAGGTGTGAAAATAAAATTCCCAGAATGGCCACATAGTATCGCCCGTGTGGCGATTTGGTTGGAGTCACGTTAATAATAGTCTTCGTACATGTTTTAACTAATGCATGCGTAAACCTCAAGCCGATAGAACCATTTGCTGGTTGGCTATTGCACAAACAATAGAGATCTGTGTGTAAACTTCAGCATAAAAATGCATGATCGAAATTTGAAGCAGCGTGTTAACATTAAAACTTCCTGTTGAAAGTGGCATATTGTGTGGATGCTCTGGAAAAGTAGTGTCTTTGAGTGGCACAAGAGACGCACAGGTGGGTGAGAAGATGTGATGACAACTCCAAAAGTAGGTAGCCAAAAAAAAAAAAAAAGACGGTCACAAATGTGAACAGAGTGTGAGATTTGGTATGGTATGAAAGACGATTAAGTGCACGATTAATGGCTGATGAATTGCAAACGAAATGAGAAACAGTCAAGGTAATTTTTACTGAAGAACTGGGTTGTGTGAAAGATTTCTGCAAAGTTTGTCCCTCGGATCTTCACACAGAAGCAGTAGCAACTTCAAGTTGCAACAGATCTTTGTGCAAATAAGCACGTTTCCAAGAGTAATTATTGGTGATGAAACCTGGTGCTTCCAGTATGATCCTGAAACATAACGACAAAGCACGCAGTGGAAACCCGGAGTTCCCCACATCCAAAAAAGCACGCATATCACGTTCGCAGTTCAAGACAATGCGGGTGTGTTTCTTTGATCACAAGGGGATAGTCTACTATGAATTCATTGAACAGGGACAAATAGTCAACCAACAGTGCTATTTAGAGGTGCTGAAAAGATTATGAGATTCTGTTTGGAGAAAAAGACAGAATTGCAGGCTGATAAGTGGATCATCCATCACGACAATGTGGCAAGTCATAGTGCGCTCATCATGAGAGAGTTTCTGGCCAAAAAATTGATTACCGAATTAGGTCATCCTGCTTATTCACCTGACTTACCTCCCTGTGATTTCTGGCTGTTTCCAAAATTAAAGACTGGTTGATTTGTAGTCAGTTTTTCAACAGACATTTTGAGTTTTCTAAATATTATGCTAATCTCTTCAGGATTTTCTCCAATCAAGCGTATATTATCTGCTTATGCTAATATTACTGTTCTGCTTGTGTTACCTTTTAGTTTCTTGAACATAATTTTATAGAGCTAAGTTAAAAATGATGGGCAAAAGAGCATCTCCTTTTAGTGCACATTCTTCATTAAACCATTTTTATCATCATCATCAAATTCCTGATATATATACCCTAAAGGGGTGTACAGGATATGATAGTACTACATGAAAAATTACATCATTACTAACTTTCTATCTAGAATTTTCCTCCAAATCAGTCTGTTACCTGTCAAGACTTCAACATTATCAGATATTATATTTCTCTCTTCTAAAGCACTTTTTTACTGTATCAATCCACCTATATCTTGGTCTTCCTCTGGGTCGTTTTCCTGCCAACCTGGCAGAGAACACTTGTTTTGCTAATCTTTCCTCTCCTATTCTGTTTAAGTGACCATACCATCTGAGATTAGTTCTGCTAACGCATTCCTGGATGCTGATAATGTCAAGTTCTTTCCTAATATCCTCATTTTTAATATGATATTGCCATTGATGCCATCTGTTCATGCCCCTAATATTTCTCAGGACTCTCATATCTGCGGTCTCTAGTCTTTGGTCAAGTGTTTTACTTCTGACCCAGCTCTCAGATCCATAAGTTAAAATTGGTTTGAATACTGTCTTGCATACAGCTAATTTAGTGTTTTGGCTAATTTCTCTCTTATTCCATATAAATTTATTCAGTTAACTTCCTACCATACCAGCTTTGTTGATTCTGTTGTCTATTTCCATATTTAATTTACCACCTTCCCTAAAAATCGTGCCTAAATAACTAAAATATTTTACTTGTTCTATAGGTTCTGCATTCACAATGCAATTGATATTTTCAATGTTTCTGCCTATTTTCATTGTCTTTGTAATTTTTTGTCTTTTTAATGCTGACCTTCATACCATACCGAGTTATTTACTTAAGTCAGGGAATCTTCCAGACTTGTAGCGGATTTATTTAGGAGTATAACATCATCCGCATAAAGCAAAGAGCTGAGATTGAATAACAGAAGGGATAATGTACATCCTTGTCTGACACCAGATTTAACATTAAACCATCTTCCTGAACTTCCTTCAATTCTAACTGCTGACTTACAACTCAACTAAAGACTAAGTATTGCTTGATATAATGCCCCATTGATACCACATAACCAGTGGTGAGCTATGGAAATTTTAACAAAGGACTCGCATCGTCGAGCAAAAAAAAGCTGTATTTTACACAAAATCGTTTATTAATACAGCTTGTGCACAAATGCCAATCAAAAAGTATGAAGGGACAATCAACCTCTAAAGCAGTGGTTCTTAACATGGGGTGTGTGCACCCCTGGGGGTGTAAGAAAGCATTTCCAGGGGTGCAAGAGAAGTTTCTAAATTTTGACTCAGATTCGATGGACGACAGCTATTTAATAAAAGACGATCTTATTGAAATGCGAACCAATGCACGTATTCAAATGGAATTTGAAAAACTGAACTTAGAACAATTCTGGTGTACACAGTGAGAACCTTATCACAACTGGCAAAAGCAGCATTGCAGACATTTTTACCATTTGCCACCACCTACCTGTGTGAAATGGAATTTTCATCACTTTTGCACATAAAAACAAAAACCAGAAATCGCTTAAATGTAAGTGATGACTTACGCGTGGTTCTTTCAAAAAAAGGAGCCTTGCTTCAAAAGTATTATTATGAATAAACAACAACATAGCCATTAAAAACTGACATATCGTTTTGTATGTATATGTAAATGTATGTGTTTATTTCTCAATAAATAAATTATCTTGCAATAGATGTAATTTCCTAAATAAAGAATTAGAAACACATTTTTTGAGGGGTGCAGGAACTTATTTTTAGATTCAAGGGGGTGCCGATCACTAAAAAGATTAAGACCCACTGCTCTAAAGGCTATCATTTTTAAACAAATCTTTCATGATCTAAACATGAAATATTTGAACACAATCATCTGTGTTAATTTATTTTACATAAGAAAAAAAAATTTTAACTATCAAAATATAAGAATAAAATCTTTTATAATCACACATATGAAATAGTCCGCATTTTTTATAAACAAAATAAATTTCTTTTGTTGCGATAGAAATTTTTATGATGACAAACAATCTATAAATAATAAATAAATATTATCTAAACACAATAATATTGAAGTACGTTAGATTTCTCTTTTGTTTTTATACTTCAAGTGATAATAAACGGTACCAATCCAGGGGTATTATTTTAGAGTCCAGTTTATTTATGAGATTACTAAAAGTGAATTCTTATTTGTAAAATGGTGGTAACTATAATATTTTATTTAATAAAATCACTTTGTTAGGTTACCGTACAAGTTTTTTTCTTAATATATTTCAAAAAATTATGTTTGTTTTTTTTTTTTGAAAATAAAAAAGTAAACCAGAAGAACAAGGAAAAACTTAGCAAAGGGCTCGGACGAGCCCCTTATTGCTCACCACTGCATATAACTATAGTGTTTTGAATACCTTCGCTCTTGGCACCCTGTCATATGCCTTTTCGAGATCTACAAAACTTAAATACAGATCTTTGTTGTATTCCAATGATTTCTCAACTATCTGTCGTAAAGTGAAAATCTGATCTGACAGCCTCCTGAATCCAGCTGGTTCTTCACCAAGCTTCCTCTTCCACAATCCTTTTCAACTGTTTCTCGAGTATACTTGCATATATCTTACCAGGAACACTCAGCAGAGAAATACCTATATAATTCTCACATTCAGTTTTATTTCCCTTTTTATATATATTTGTACTATGAGAGCTCTACTCCAATCATCGGGAATTCGTCCCTCTGTCCAGGCCTTCTGAACTATGCAGTGCAGCCACTGTAAGACTTTCATACCTCCATACTTGAACATTTCTGATCAAATATCATCTACTCCTGCTGCCTTTCCATATTTCTGGATTTTGATGGCGTTTTCTACTTCAAGTATGGATATGTATTCCTGACTGCATGCCTGGTCAGATTTTTTTTTTTACCACTGTGCTGTCATCACTGCTGTTTCATTTAGCAATTTTTCGAAGTAGTTACTCCATACTTCAAGGATATCTTTTTCTCCTGTTTTCATGTTACCCTTATCATCTCTAACTCCTTTTACAGCACTCTTTCCTCAATTTCTGAGCTTCTTCCCTCCAGAATATCTTGCCACCTTTTTTGATATTTATTTTCTATGTTCTTACCAAAGTCCTCCCATGACTTTTGTTTAGCTAGTTTTACACAGTGTTTAGCTTTCTTGCATTTCTCTCTGTATTCTCTAAGATCACAAGCTGACTTATTTGCCAGTAAATTTCGATATGCTTTCTTCTTTACTTTCACTGCCTTTTTAACTTCCTGTGTCCACCATGGACTTTGATTTTTTTTTTTTTTTTTTTTTTATCCTTACACACAACCTCACCACAAGCCTCTCTGGTAGAATCAATCAATGTTTTCTTCAGGGCTTGCCACTGAATCTCCAAGGTTTGGTTCCTGTTCTCAAACTCTTTCATTTTTTTTTTTTAATCATGTTTGTGTATTTTAGTCTACAGTTCACACCTGAGAGCTGTTCAACTTTTATTCACTTTAAAACTCTCTTAGATGTTCTTCTTTTCAATATGAAATTCAATTTTATCCTTCTCAAGACTAAATGGTGATCATTTCCAATTTTAAATCCTCTGTACATACACTCTGGTGTCCTAAACCAGGGAGAAAACATCATTATCAACAATAACATAGTCAATGAGACTTTTCTTATTCCTTGCCTCTTCTCTCCATATGAATTTGTGCACATTTTTATGTTGGATCATTGTGTTAGTAACAACCAGTCCATGTCCTGAGCAGAAATCCAACAGGTATTTGCCATTATTATTAGCTTTGATTCTTTCTCCAAATTTTCCCAATATATTTTTGTATGTCTGACAATCATTTCCTACTCTGTTCTGCTATTTAAATCCCTAACAAGGACCAACTTTTTCTTTTTCATTGTGTCACTTGCTTTCTCGAAAACCTCAAAAAATTCCTCTACTTCTACCTTAGCAGAATCTTCTGTGGGACCATAGGCACAAATAAGACTCATTGTCCAGTTCCCCATTCTCATATTTGCCCACATCACTCTACTTGAGACTGCATGCCCTTCAAGAAGATTAGCCTCATATTTAGTGTTGAATACTATACCTACTCCTTTTCCTTGATTGTCATTGCCTGAATATAACATTTTGTATTTATTGCTCAGAAAGATCTCATCACTTTTTGTCTTTTTTTGTTTCAGTCACCCCTATTATGTCGATCTGGTACTTATCCAATTCCTCAGCTAGCTCCATTTCTTTGCCATTCAGGCTTCTTATTTTGATAGTACCGATCCTGAACTCTGATGATGGCGAGTTTGGGTGGGTTTTAGGATTTGTTCCAGTAGCTGACTTTTTGCTGTTTGCCCTGGTTCCCTGGCGAAAACAACAGGGGCCTTGTTTAACCGGGCGATGCCCCACCTTGCATGAAATTCTGTCATGTTGTACCATAATTTATCATTTTGGTTCAAGCCAATAATACAAATTGGTTGGTTAAATCCCCAAACCATTTTTATGCTGTATTTTATTTTAAATTTAAACTAAGTGTTCTGATGCTACTTTTATTCTATCCTTGATACAATAATACAACACAATAATTTGAACCACTTATAGCTAAAGATTTTATCTTAAGGGGTATTCTTAGTTCATCTAATACTCTCCAAAGGCCTTCTTGTATGAATGCTATCATATGCTTTTTTTAAAATCTACGAATAAAATATGGATCTGCTGATTATATTACTATTTTTTCCCTAGTAACTGTCTTAGTGGAAAAATCTGGTCTACTCTGATTGAAATCCATAAATAAATTCCAATTTCTTTGGAATCCTGCTTGATATTCACCCATATTTTCTTCAGCATAAGGCAAGATTCTTTTTAGTATAATATTAGCTAAAATTTTGTTGCCTGCTTACCAGAGCGATATCCTGCTATTTTCACATTCATTTTAATTTTTGTTTTCCTTTTTATATATTGGCATGATTAGTGAATGTTTCCATTCTGAGGGTATCTCTTCTTTTTCCCAAATTAAATTCAGCTTATATGGATGAATAGTGAATTCACTTCTACCATATTTGATGAGTTTAGCTACTATTTCATCAATATCTAGTGCTTCAGCTAGTGAAGGCTTAAATATTTCTGGGTGACAGGCATGACAAGTATTCTGTTGATTATTTTTTATAAATTTTTTCATATGTGGAATTGTTTTTTGGTTTCTAACTTCATGGAGAAATTTTCCAAAATTATTTACTGTAAAGTATTCTTGGATATCTTTAATCTGTTCACATAAAAATATTATTTTCTGCTCTGTAAATATTTTATTGGCTTCCTTGATGCTTTCTATGTATCTCTGAGCAACAAGCATATCAGTTGTGTTATTAAACTGAATGTTTCTACCCATTTTCTTTACTGCCAATTCACATTCTTCATTAAACCATTTTTTATATTGTATTTTATTTTGAATTCCAATTGAATTTTCTGCTGCTACTTTTATGTTATCCTCTTGATAATAGTCTATTTTTCGTTAAAGATACCAAGAAATTTTATACTTGGTTTTAATCCTTTTCCCAAGTAAGCAAAACAAAGTTTTGCGTGAAATATAATTTTTGCATATTCACGTCTGAGCTACTTGTATATAGAGGCTAATGACTTCATATCACTTGCCTTAGTACGTATGCCATAATGCAATGCATAAGGTCTCATCAATGGAAGCCAGACCAAGGAAAGATACCAAGGTTGAAGTAATGCAGAAGTCATATATATCTCATATACAAGTAGACAAAAGGTACTTAACCTTATTAATAAAAATCTCTGGATGAGATAAAGACATAGAAAGTTTTTTTACCTTGGGTATATAATATTTTAAAGATACCAAGAAATTTTATACTTGGTTTTAATCCTTTTCCCAAGTGCAAAACAGATGCATTGTTTTACTTACTTATATACATTGCATTATACATGCCCGAAAGGGGGTGTGTGTGTGTGCTTTGCATTATAGGATGCATACTAAGGCAAGTGATATGAAGTCATTAGCCTATACATACAAGTAGCTCAGATGTGAATATATTTCATGCATATAACATTGTTTTGCTTCCTTGGGAAAAGGATAAAAAGCAAGTATTTGGTATCTTTAACATACAATAAACCCAAGGTAAAAAACTTTAAAGATCTTTCTCTCATCATATGCTTTTTTTTTTATTCAAAGATTTTTATTAATAAGGTTGAGCACCTTTTGGCTACTTGTATATGAGATACATATAACTTCTGCATTACTTCAACCTTGGTATCTCTCCCGGGTCTGGCTCCCACTGACGTTCAGAAGGGGCCCTCCTTCCCTGAGATATGAGCGGCTATGCTTGGGGGTTAGGTTTTGCCTATCTCTGAGTTGGGCCACCAAGTTTATGGCTCTGCTCTGTGGCAGAGGTGAACCTAATGGGAAGGGTCACTATGAGACCCTTTTGGCTACTTGTATATGAGATACATTTGACTTCTGCATTACTTCAACCTTGGTATTTCTCCCAGATCTGGTTCCCTCTGATGAGACCTCAATAAAGGTTGAAACCAGGATAGTGGCCTTTCCCATTATGCATAGCATTATACACGTCTAAAAGAAGATGTGCTTTGCATAATGGAATACATACCAAGTTAAATGATATGAAGTTATTAGCCTCTATGTACAAGTACCTCAGACATGATTATATTTCATGCACAAAACTTTGTTTTGCTATCAATTTTCAATATCAATCAGGAGTGTTCCATGTTTGTTTGTGTATATTCTTCTTCATAAACATAGCGCTGCCTGCTTAATATTAAATTTCTGGATGCAGCCAAATTAATCTTTCTGCATTAATATCTATATCTGTCTTCATGAAGGCTTTGGTCACCAATAATTTTTTTATATATTACTTATTTTCTAATTTTTGCACTGAAATCTCCTAATAAAATGATTACATCCTGTCATGGAATTTTTTGAGGATTAGTTCCAGTTTTCATAGAATTCATCTTATTTCCTTCTACAGCTTCTATAAGAGTGTTTGTACATTAAAAGTTTTCTTAAACCATTTTGTGCTTGTACTCTTAGTTTGCTTATTCTTTTGTTAAAAGATTCAAATTCAATCCGATGACTAAAAACCCAGCCTTATCTAAATAAATATGGTTGTGTTCAACTTCAAGATTTGGGAAACTAATTCTTAGGCCACTCACAATGATGAAATTTCTAAACTGTATTAA
The DNA here is from genome assembly GCF_054136105.1 of Typopeltis vanoorti. Taxonomy (NCBI): domain Eukaryota; kingdom Metazoa; phylum Arthropoda; class Arachnida; order Uropygi; family Thelyphonidae; genus Typopeltis; species Typopeltis vanoorti. Next base: position 113,724,821 of record NC_143563.1, on the reverse strand, counting down.
TACTTAGTACAACTAGAAAGAGCCTGCGTAGCTCAGTGGAAGTGGTGTTTACACTCTTGAGTGCTAAACTGCATGAAGAAAGTGCATCATGAGTTTGATTCTAGTCGCCAATTAGAGGAACTTTTTCTAACCAACACTATTTTCAGACATTAAAAATATTGTTATTGGAAAAATTAGATGTTAAACAAATATCAATAAATATTATTGCAGGAGGTTAATTCTTTTAGATTATGACTTTGAAAATTTCTGTTTCCAGATTTTTCATGGAAGAGATTTGTTTTACTTTCCAGATGTTTCATCCTTGATTAGCTCTATGTGCTATTGCTATATCAATAAAAATATGAGTTTGGTGTAATTTCCTTCAGAATAGTGCTGCATTATATCTATTGAGCTTTGGCTGGGACATTTTGGTAGTTTATGATGGTGTTATGTGTAGTGAGAGTTAATGAAAATCAAAACTGTTTTTTTTTTAAGTGTGAATATTAAGACCATGTTTGCATCCTGTCAGGTGTCTTCTCCCTCCAGGAGATTGACCTCTCTGCTGCATTCCTCATATGAGATAGGTCCAGTCTTCTATATATATATGTGTTGCATAGATGATCCAAATTAATGCTCTGCGCATCATGAGACACAAAAGAACTCTATGGTAAGTAAACAAGATTATTCTCTAGAATTTTTATGAGATTCAAAATAGATCCAATTAGAATACTTAAATTTTATATGATATATTCTATCTGAATAATGTTTCAGTAGTCCATTTACCCAAGCACCCATAAGATTGGCCAAGTGAATAGTGTTCATTCAGGATGTTAATTTGTTTAACATATTATGATGCTGAAAACTTGTTTCTAAAATTTTTCTTCATTGAAAAAACATGCCTTAGATCCCCAGTGTTGTGACGTTTCGGCTCCAGTTAGCTATACGTTATTGCTATTTCAATAAAAATACAAGTAGAACCTCACATAAATTTCTGCAGAAGGGATGTAACCAAGTGCAACAATTAGATGGACCGATCTTCCCCATTCTGTCTGCAGCCTGGATCTAGCTCTCTCCAACTACAGCTTGGTCCCCTCTTCAACCAAAGATATGGATGCGAATTCCACTGTACATGGGTACTTGGGAGTCTTTAGGTAGTAAACAATATACAATGTACAGCTTGAAACCACTATCCTACTTACTGGAAGCAAGGAGTAACTTGAAGTTCCTGATTTAGTTTCTAGAATAAGGGAACCTGACATAACTTTTAGTCTGCCCACCATAATAAATGTAAGATAAACATGCCTTAGATCCCCAGTGTTGTGACGTTTCGGCTCCAGTTAGCTATACGTTATTGCTATTTCAATAAAAATACAAGTAGAACCTCACATAAATTTCTGCAGAAGGGATGTAACCAAGTGCAACAATTAGATGGACCGATCTTCCCCATTCTGTCTGCAGCCTGGATCTAGCTCTCTCCAACTACAGCTTGGTCCCCTCTTCAACCAAAGATATGGATGCGAATTCCACTGTACATGGGTACTTGGGAGTCTTCAGGTAGTAAACAATATACAATGTACAGCTTGAAACCACTATCCTACTTACTGGAAGCAAGGAGTAACTTGAAGTTCCTGATTTAGTTTCTAGAATAAGGGAACCTGACATAACTTTTAGTCTGCCCACCATAATAAATGTAAGATAGGTTTACAACCTTTTGTGGGTGGGATTGGCATTCAAGAAGAACTAAAATTACAAATAAGTTTTGCACTTCTAGCAAAAGCAACAATAGGCTGTTGGAAGTTCATCACATCTCCCTTTTGAAGGTATAACCTAAAGTCCACAACTGTACTTCATAACTGCACACTAAAGTATTCATGAATAAACTAGTTTCATCCAAAATGCCCAAATAAAGAAAAAAGATTATTTTCCAACAAGCTATAAACAAAAATGCAAAATCTGTCTTTGAATTTAAAAAAAAAAACCCTCCTGGATTATAATTTTGATCTGCAGCAAAGAAATAACCAGTTATGCACAGTTTTATTAAGAATATATTATATGTATATTACAAATTATTATTCATTCAAAATACATCAACACTACCACCACAGTACTGATTTACCATATATAATGTGTATAAAACTGCACAGAGAAAACAATGTTACTTAATATAAGCTATTGTATATTATTAGCATAATAAATGACCATCCCTATAAATTAATTTATAGGGATGGTCATCACTACTAAATACATATAAATTCAGCTCAACTCTTAGTCCCAGTATCTTTTAACATATATTTCATTTAAACACATTTCCTAAAAACTGATGAATTTACCTCAACATTTTTTAAGGCGTCGTAAAGTATGATCTTCCTATCATGATTTTTTTTTTCTTATTACAGTTTACCTTTTGAAGAATTATGAAGCATGTCGTCATATATATTTAAACTGAACATCATAAATTCAGAAAACTTGCTAAACAGAAAGTATTCAATACAAATGCTCATCACTTGAATTACAGCAGCTATTCGATTAAAATGTGTACAGCCAAATATTCAGTATAACCTGGACAATATACTATTTAATTGTCACTGTGGGTATCAAACTACAAGTACTGGTGGTGGTGGTGGTGCTGCAAAAGTAATACCTCCTATTTTTTCACTTGATTTGTGTGGCAGAATGGATCACAACGATGGAATACATATTGGTCAATCACATGAATACAGAACACGAGTAGTTCAAAACAGTGATTTACAGATGCGTTTATGAAACAGTGCTGAATGAATTCCTTCCCGTAGAAGATGCGAGACCAATGGAAAATCATGACTATTTGAAAAACGTGTATGGAGAAACAATGTTGATAAAGTTTGACTCACTAGCAATATGAATGACCTTCTCCTTTACTGAAATGCAAAACCTGACACCAATTTGCACAGAATGAATGCAAATGCAATATTTTGCTGGAATGACCTTTCCTATGTGCCACCCATAGCCTTAATCTGGTCCTCTCTGACTACTACCTGTTTGGCAATTCCTGAAGGACATCACTGAGGAGGAGGTGAAATAAGCTGTTCATGAAGAGCTCCAATGTTGTAGTAAACATTTTTTCAGGAATAACACTCAGCAATGGCAAATGCACAGAGATCGATAAAGATTTTCATGATAAATGAGAGAATGCTCACAAAAGATGGACATCTGATCCATGGGCATTATTAAATAATATTTTTGAAGAAAAAAAAAAGGGGGCACATTGCTTATGCATTGTCCCTTGTAATAGGAACTGTATTAAATGGGCTTTTACACATTAAGATTGATAATGTTGCAATACATATTTTGTATACCTGACCTTTGTATACATAAATCCAGCATGAACAAGTTTGTCTTTCCTTCTTTGTAAGGTTACAAATTCAGCCATGGCTACGGTTTAAATTAAAAATTAAATTTTAACTGAGTTTTAACTTGAAATGTGACAAAAGATAACATACAAGAAAAGATACCCTAAGCACCAAACAGTACACTCAACAGTTCAGAAACAATTAGGCAATAACCAGCTTTGTATTGCTGAGTTGCCATCTGATTGTCCTCTTGCCCAAATGACTACTTGTTTGGGGGGTTGGAATTGAGGAATAGTGATGAGGTGGCAATATTAAGAGTGAGTGTAGTCACATAAACCCTGGAGGCACCAGCTAGTGGTTTGAGATTATGAACTGATGATATCACCATTAACCTGGGCAGAGACAGTTAAAATTACAAATGGCGTATCATCAATCCTCCCCCCCCCCTATTTAAGGACTCCATTTTGTGCGATATCATACAGGATTTTGTAGCATGCGGGACTTGCGGAATGTATGCATCCTGTCGATTGTATATGTGGCAGGAGAAAGAGGGGGGAAAAACGTATATGCACAAAATGCAGGCAATGGAAGGAACTTGGTGATTTAGAAATGACCATAACTGACCTTGTTGAGTCAGAGACGGGAGATTCTCCACATAGAGAGATGATGGGTATGATAGAGGGCGAGAGAAGTATGAATAACACAATTACAGTGGGGAGTATGGAAAGGTTGAATGATTCTGAAGTTTTAGGAGATAGTCTCAATTGGGAGGATGAATGGCAAACAAGAGTGGCTGACTTACAGAGAGAGATAGATGAGCTGAAAGAGCAGGTGGAATGTCTGGGGAATGAGTTGAGAAGTGTGAAAGATGAAATTAAGCAAATGGAAGAGACGAATGCAAGGCAAATCAGGGGAGGAGTGAGAGAGTTATGGGAATGAGAGAATAGGAACAATAGTAGAGGAGAGGGATTGAGAGAGTTATGGGAATGGTAGAAGAAGAGAGAATAGGAACAGTATAAGAGAGGGAGTTATGGGAGTGATAGAAGAGGACAGAATGGGAACATAGAAGAGAGAGAATGAGAGAGAGTTGTATGAATGATAAAAGAGATGAGAATAGGATAAGTGGAAGAGAGGGGAATGAGTGTCAGACACAGGAATGATAGAAAAGGAAAGAATGGAAACAGAAGGAGAGAGGGAATGAGAGGAATGCAAGGGAGCACAGGGACTAGAGATAGAGTGATGTCAGGAAGGAGGTAAGTAGTAGAGTACAGAGAGAAACTGTTACAGGAGAGCGTGAGGGATGCATATGAGCAATCGAGAAATACGGTGGTAAGAGGTGTAATGTATGGAGACTCGATGATCCGTGGTGTTCAAGATAGGATACGTGAGGAGTGTTTGCCAGGAGGAACGATAGAAAGTGTGGCTATGGCAATTAAGAGAGGTGAAAGGGTGGATGAGATGATTGTGATGGTGGGAACAAATGACTTGATTGGTGGTGTAAATAGGGAGGTGAGAGATACGAGATTCTTGCTTGAGGCTGTACGAAAGAAGACACAGAGAGGAAAGATTGTGTGTGTTGCCTAGGTATGATAATGTGGAAGCTGAGCAGAAGAGCAGTGATACTGAATGTGTCAGAAGAGAGAATTCAAATATGTGGATGCTTGGAGTGCGTTTGAGGGCAGAGAAGAATTGTATGCGAGAGACCACTTGCATTTGAATGAGAAAGGATGTAGGCATCTGGAGAGATTGCTGTTCTGAACGAGTCAGTATGTCCCAGTGTAGATGGTAGCAGGGGTGGCCTCTTGCGGGAATGGGTACTTGGGAGAAGGTGGACGACATCAAGTAACGCTGAGCCCAGTGGAGTCTAGAGGGGATAATGCTGGGTACAGAAACAATGGCATTTTTATGCTTTATACCAATGCCAGGAGTATTCGGAATAAGGGAGAGGAATTGGTGGCACTGATAGCATCAGCCTGGCCAAAGAGTATTGGGATCACAGAGACGTGGCTGACAGAAGAGGATATAATAACAGGAATAGAAGTTGCTGGGTACAGCATTTTTCGGCAGGATAGGAAAGCGTAGTGGTGGAGTACTGATTATGATAAGTGACGACCTATGTCCTCTAAGAGTGGAGGCTTTGGAAGGCTGTGACACTAATGATTTTGAAAGCATATGGCGTGAGGTGTAGGTGGGCAAGATAGGATATTTAGTGGGGTGTTGCTACAGACCAAGGAGCACAGAGGGTAGGGACCAGGAGATGTTGAGACAGTTGAGCATGACTAGTGCAAGAAGAACGATTGTTATGGAAGATTTTAACTACAGCAGTATAGATTGAGGAAAGGAAGATGCATGTAGCAATAAGGGAATGGAAATGCTAGAATTCTCAAGGGTCAAATGTCTTTGGAAACATGTAACAGAGGGAACAACAGGTTCAAGAGTTTTGGATTTGGTTATAGCATCCGAAGAGCTGATAATAAATGAGATGACATCTCTCCCACCAGTTGAAGAGAGTGACCATATAGTTTTGACTTGGAAAATGAATAGACATGCAGGAGTATCAAAGAGGTGGCAACGTATGTGGAATTATAAAGCAAGTGATTATAATAGTCTTAGACGTCAACTTGGGGAAGTTTCATGGTGGGAGGAATTGGAAAGCCGGGACATCATTAGTGCTCGGAAATTGTGACGGTCTATTTGTTGGCACCAATGGTAAGCTGTATTCCATGATTGAAGAAGAGGACACAATTTGGAGTCAAGTGGATGACAAACAATATTAAACAGGAACTATATGTGAAAAAGAGGCTATGGAAGAGATGTAAGGAGACAGGTGAAGAGAAGATGCATTTAGAATATAAGACACTGGCCAGAAGAGTGACTAGTATGATAAGGAAGGCGAAACTGGAATATGAGAAAAGATTGGCCCTTAGATCCAAGGAAAATCCTAGGGAATTTTTTAGTTATGTGGCCAGTAGGAGGAGAAATGACTGTGGAAGAATGATATTGTGGGATAAAAATGGGAATAGAGTGACTGATGCAGAGGACATAGTGGAATTGTTCAATGAACACTTTATTGGAGTATTTCATCCTGGAGGAGTCAACATGAATACTAGGGGGATAGAGCAGGTTCGAGGTTTAGAGGAGAGTGTGTTGCACATAGGAGTACTCTGGATGTTAGTAAAGCTGTGGGACTGGATGGTATTTCACCATGAGTTTTGAGAGAATGCGCTAAGGAACTGACAGTGCCCTTGACCTGGCTTTTCAATGAATGTCTGGCTGCAGGAAAGATGCCCATGGAATGGAAGGAAGATAAGATAGTGCCATTGCATAAGGGCGGTAGCAGACTAGGAGTGTCTAATTATAAGCCAGTTTGTGTGACATCAGTGGTTAGTAAGATCTTGGAGAAAGTAGTGAGGGACCATATACAGAATTGGGCAGATGAGTAACATTATCAGTGAGAGTCAACATGGATGTGTGAAGGGGAACTCTTGTTTTAGCAATATGCTAGCCTTTTATGATAAAGTTACAAGAGCATTAGATGAGGGAAAGGCATATACTGCCATTTTCCTAAACTTAGCAAAGGCATTTTACAGGGTGCCACATGATAAGCTAACATTCAAGTTGTTAGCTTATCATGTGGCACCCTGTAAGCACATGGATCTGGATGTCAGATTGGTCAGCTGGATTCAGGATTGGCTGTCCGATAGGTTTCAGATAGTTATGTATGGTGGAGCAATATCAAAGAGGCAAAAGGTACAAGTGGGGTTCCACAGGGCTCAGTACTGGGACCTATATTGTTTAACCTTTATATCAATGACACTGTCAGTGGATTGCAAAGGGATATTCGGTTGTTTGCGGATGATGGGAAGCTGGGAAGGGTACAGAATAGCCCAGATGTGGTAGCCCTGCAAGAGGATTTGAATAAGCTAGATAGATGGGCAAATGAATGGGGGTCTCAGTTTAATGTAGCAAAATGTAAGGTCTTGAGGTTTGGGACACATCGATGGGACGCAGCATACTCTAGGGGGAGGAGTTAAACTGGAGGAAGTAGGAGAGACAAGAGATCTGGGTTTGATGATTGATGAAGTGGAGAGATCCCCCCCCCCTTTCGAGTCTTCAAAATTCAAGGAGAACCGGCCTACCAGTCTGGAACTCGGGGGGGGGGGGGGGGTCAGATCCCCCCTAGTTTAATAATAAAATGCAACACCTTGCATAGACTTGTATATGGAAATATGACTTCTGCATTACTTCAACCCAGTGTGACCACCACTAGCACTTCTGTACTCGATCTAGTACTTATAAATTTTTAGTTTTCCAGTATGTTAACCAACAGATCTAGTACTTTCTTCCTTCTTAATAATAATAACATCAGAGTTAGACATGAGTTTAATATTTTTCTCTTTTCTGACCTCCCCATATGTCACATTCAGTGACACAAGCATGATTTCTCTTTTTTTTCCTCCCCATCTCACTGTTCACTAACCTTCTCTTTCCCCCTGATCCCATACTCACGTAATCAGACTGCCATTAGTCAATGAAAATATATACTTAGCTATTCTTCTTGCACAATACAAGTTCATGACAACAATGAAAACAAGTGGAAAAATTAAATATTTTAATCTGAGTAACCACCTTTTATTGATGCACAGCATAATTTGGATCCCATTATGTAAAAATTTTGCTCCACATTTAAAACTTAGCACATAACAATGGAATTGTTGTGATATTTAAACAGTCGGATGTTTAAAAATTTTTCAAACATCAACAATCAGATATAATCAATGTTGTACGAATTTCAATTCGCTGCTCACAGTCGCAGTTTGATTTGAAGTAAGTGTCTATTCAGTACAGTGGGTTTGAAGTCTAGTGTTTTTATTAATTTTATTAACAAAAACTTGTTCAGTTCAAAATCAAAATATTATTATTTAGATTTTCCTTTTAAACATGAACAAGTAGCAGAAAAACTTCCTAAATTTAAATTTGATTCTAAATCTCAGGGAAAAATGTGTAGTGCATTAGTTCATAAAGTATATAAACAAACCATTGAAAGTGAAGATCTCAATGCCGGCCCTTCCGGGCATTATGATTCAAATTCAGATTTACAAGGTTCTTCTAAAAAGATGAAAAAATCATATAAGCAAAAATTCAATGAAGAATAGTTGGAGAATCCCATTCTTAAATCCTGGATCAGTTCAGGTAAAAGTAAAGGACACACCACTTATTGTAAATTTTCTGAATTAAGCATTAATGGTAGCAAAAGTCTAATTATTATTATTACATGACACCTCCAAAGACTCGTCAAGGGAGGACACCTAACCTATAACTCTCTTCTCTCCAACTACACCAATGTCATCTACCACCCAACACTACCACTAGTATTTCTACTGACAATCACAAACATCCATCCCCGTGGCAGGATTCGAACCCGCAGCCTTTTGGCTGGAGAGCGGATACGCTAAACACTCAGCCAACCAATGATTCGTCATGCAAAAACTCCAAACCACAAGCAGAATGTAGAATCTAAAAGAAGCACACCAGGTATAATGTCATTGTTTAAATCCAGTTCCAAATACCAGTTGGAAAAACAAATCTGCCTTTTAGGCTTATGGATACTCTTCCAACTCTATTAAAAACAACTGCCCCTGAGTGTGAAATTGCTAAGAAAATACAGTGTGGATGCACTAAAATGTAACTATCTTATAAAAAATTCTTTGGCTGTAGATTCACTCAATGAAATCTCAAAAAACCTCAAATACTTATTTTTCTTTAATTATTGATGAGTTAACTGACATTACAACAAATAAATCTCTAGCAGTTGTGATTTGTTGATAAAGGATTAAACCAAGAATATAATTTCATGGCATCTTTAATTTATACATCCATTCATCAAACTTATGGATGTGGGATATGCTAAATTATCTCGCAGTCTGCAGAATAACTATATCGATGATAGTGTACTAAAAGCATACAGATTTCAGCTTCCAAAGCATCCACTAGAGCTCAAGAAAATGAGTCAAGTTTAAAAAAAAAAAAAGCAGAAGAAAAGAAAAAGTTTCCCAACCTGCATTTACATCTTCAGAACAGCATGAGGAAGAATAACATAGTGAATATGCAGGTGAACTTTTATAAACATTGGTCTATCATGGCGTTATTATACGTCATCCAATCGTTTTCAACTCTTTGTGACCTTGTGAACAAAGATTCTCCATCCTGCTCGACCTCTTTTCCTTTCTTTTAGTAATTGTAAGTTCAAGTTGGTAAGTTTCTTTATATTGCCCATCCAACTCTTTTGTAGTCGACCTCTTCTTCTCATGCTCTCAATCTTCCCCAGCATATCTGTCTTTTCCATTGATTCATCTGCTCGCATAATATGCCCAAAGTACACCAACTTCTGTTTAGTGATCTGTGTCTCCAAGAAGCATTCTGTCTTTATACTCTAAAACCTTTTTGTCATTCTTACAATCCATAGGATTCTAGGTTCCACATCCATATACATCTTCTTATCTTCTGCTCATGACAGGTTGAATTCCTCAAAGACAAATTTTTGCCATTTCTTTCTGTCTGCTGTCTTTTTATGAAGTTCTATTATGGAGCTTAAGTGGGTGCTTTCTTTATTGTTGTCAATCCATTTCCTTCATGGTCTTGCTCTGCTGGGGTGTCCTTCAATTCTTCCATTTAATAATTAATATATTTGGTAGTCTTTCTGGGTTCATTCTTGAAACATGTTCAAACCATCTTAGTTGGCTCTTTTTTAGTGCTGTAATTACTGTTTCTGTAAAGTTAAATTCTTCTTTGAATTTTTCTGTTTTTCTTTCTGTAAAAGTTTGTTCCATTGATTTTTCTTAGGCATTTCATTTCAAAAGCATCGAGTTTATCAGTTTATTTGTTCTTAAGATCCAGTATTCTGAGCCATAGGGTACTGCGAGAATTATCATTGTTTTATATATCTTTGAGTTCTTTGCTTAATTTTTTATTGTTCCATATTTTTTGTAGTCTGCCCATTGTTATCCATTCATTATTGATTCTGGGTTTGATGGTTTCGAAATAGTCTAGATATTCAGTGATAATTGATCCTAGGAAGCGCTTTACTTGTTCTATATTACTGTTTCCTATTTTCATTCGGATTGCTTCCCTTTTTCTTCCTACTACCATTAGTTTTGTTCTACTAAAACTGATTTCCATATATTATTATTATTATTATTATTATTCAAGGCATCCATGGAGTCAAGAGACTCATCGTGGGAGGATGAGTCTCATGGAAACGCGAAGTCTATTATACCACTCCTTGAATTCATTGACCGTTCTTGCTCTCACCATCCTATCAGGCAATGCATTCCACGGTTCAACCACCCTCCACGCAAAGAAACCACTCCTCACCTTCTTGCTTACAACTCAGTTTCGTAACTTCCAGGGATGGCTCGTTGTTCCACCAAGTGAAAGAACTTCCCAGTGTCCATCCTGTAACTGGCTCTCAACAGTTTAAAAGTCTTTATCATATCACCTCTCCTCCTTCTATCCACCAAACTCTGCAGTCCACATCCCCTCAGCCGATTCTCATAACTAATATTGTACAGTCCTGAAAGCATCTTTGTTTATTCAAATTTTCTTGAACGGCTGCCACATCTCTGCTATTACTAATAGCCCTACCCAGCTTCACATATCTGCAAACAACTGAACATCCCCTTGCAATCCATTGACAATGTCATTGGATATAAAGATTAAACAATACAGGTCCCAGTACTGAGCCCTGTGAAACCTCCACTTGTAACCTTCTGCCTCCTTGATATTGCCCCACCACACACAACTCTCTGATACCTATCAAACAGCCAATTCTGAATCCAGTTGACTAACCCGACATCTAAACCCATGTGCTGCAACTTAAGAATCAGCTTATCATGTGGTACCCTATCAAATGCCTTTGCAAAATCCAAAAAAAAATGGCAGTATATGCCTTTCCCTTATCAACTGCTCTTATCACTTTATTATAAAAGGCAATCATATTACAAAGCAAGGGTGCCCCTAAACAAATCCATGTTGATTCTCACAGATAACATTACCCTCATCTGTCCAATGCTGTATATGGTCCCTTATTAATTTCTCCAAGACCTTAACTACTAATGACACACAAACTGGACTATAATTAGACACTTCCAGTCTGCTACCACCCTTATGCAATGGCACTATCTCACCTTCCTTACATTCCCTGGGTACCTTTCCTGTTGCTAGACTTTCATTGAAAAGCCAAGTCACAGGAGCTGTCAGTTCCTTAGCACATTCTCTCAAAATCCGTGGTGAAATACCATCCAGTCCCCCAGCTTTATTGACATCCAGAGTACTCAGTATTTGGAACACACTCTCCTCCTGCACCTCTAAACCTCGAACCAGCGCTATCCCTCTAGTATATTAAAACCTATTTTTCCAGGATGAGATACTCCAATAAAGCGTTCGTTGAACAACTCCACTATGTCCTCTGCATCAGTCACTCTATTCCCATTTTTATCCCACAATGTCATTCTTCCACACTCATTTCTCCTATTACTGGCCACATAGCTAAAATATTCCATAGGATTTTCTTTGGATCTTAATGCCAATCTCTTCTCATATTCCAGTTTTGCCTTCCTCACCATACTAGTCACTCTCCTGGCCTGAGTCTTATATATTCCTCATGCATCTGCTCTCCACCCCTCTCCTTACATCTCTTTTTCACCTGCATTTCCTGTTTGATATTGTTTGTCATCCACTTTACACCAAATTGTGTTCTCTTCTTCACTCATAGAATACAGGTTACTATTGCTGCTAACAAATATTCCTTCACAATTTCCCAAACACTAATGATATCTCGCACTTCCAATTCCTCCCTCCATGGAACTGCCCCAAGTTGATATCTAAGACTATTATAATCACTCGCCTTATAATTCTACATATGTTCCCTTTTCTTTGATACTCCTGCATGTCTATTCATCATCCAAGTCAAAACCACATGGTCACTCTCTCTAATTGGGGGAGGGGGGGAGATAGATGTCATCTCAGTTATTATCAGCTCTTCTGGTGCTATGACCAAATCCAAAACTCTTGTTCCTTCTTACTTGTTATATGCAGCTTGGTCAGAATATTTTCTATTTTTTTTTGACTGTCTGTAGTGATAACTATGTCATCAGCATACTTTAAATGTGTTATATTTCTTCCATTTACAGTTATGCCTTCACGCATCTGTAGTCCTTCGTCTACTACTTCTTTTAGGTACAGGTTGAATAAATATGGTGATAATATACAGCCATCGTATAACTTCTGTTTTAATTGCTATCTGATCAGTTTCTATGTTTTTGTAATTGACTATTACTTGTGTTTCCGAATAGGTATTTGTGGAACCCTCTGTTTTCTAGAATTTTAATGAGTTTGCTTCTGGTTGAGTCGAAAGCTTGTTTGAAGTCTATGAAACAGCAAGGTTTTTTTTTTTTTTTTTTTTTCCTCTCACACAAGATCTGCTAATCTGTTTAATGTGAAAATTGCATCTATTGTGCTTTTGCTATTTCTAAATCCCATTTGCTCTTCTTCCATCTGTTTTTCATATGAATGTTTAAGTTTGTTTTGAAGAATCCTGATGTTTATAGCAATGGCTTAGAAGGGTGATAGGTCTATAGTTAGTGCAAGATCTGACATCTTTTTTGTGGTAAATATTGTTATTTTCCTTTTCCACCATGAACTGGATTCTTGGATGTAGACTATTGAGGTGACTGAGGAAGGAGTCCAATGCGTCTAGGCCATGAGGTCAAATCCAGATAGAAGGTTTTTTAGAGGGGAAGAGTCTATAGCTCATTTTTCAAAATTTTCCATGTAAAAATTGGCAGGGGGGGGGTGAAAGGGGGAACCCATGGCAGTTCCCTCTATCTGGTTGTAGATCTTGTTCTTCCAAGAAAAATAACCAGAATTGATGGCAAAGGAAAAGAGCTCTAATATATCAGAAGAAAAAAACATTTTTAGGAGTGTTAAGGTGTCAAATAGGGGAAAAAAACACCATGCTCCACCATAGTAAATTCAAAAAAAGAAAGACTGTTCTTTGAATCTGCATCTGCACTGAGGAATCAACCTAATTTAAACAAATATGGTTGCATAAAACTTCCCAAAATTTGGGAAACATTATCAGAGATCCCTCTTTACCTCCTAGGCCACCTGAAAATGCCCATAGAGGGTGCACCACACTTTAATTTCACTCACTGTTCTATTGTATTTGTGTGTGTTGTTACAAAAAGTTTTTTGTAATCTCTGAAGATGTCTCTGTAACTGAGACGAAATATTAGAAGCATTAAAATTTGTTTTAATCCTTTCTCAGTGCTGATAATATTCCACTAAACCTCCAACATGAATTAATTTCTAGTATACGAGTTGCATCATCTGTGTATTTAAATTATTTTTCTGCCACCAATCTGAATTCCAGCTGGATCTTTCTTTAAGTTAGTCATTCTTATATCACTATAAATATTAAAAAGATAGTGTGACAGTATACAACCCTGCTGCACCCCTTTTTCCACTTGAACACTCTGCTTCTGCAAAGACTGTTTTTACTAAAGTTTCTTGGTTGTCATACAGCTGTGTTATCAAGAGAATTAGATGTTCAGTTATTCCTCATTATACACAATTCAGTCTGTTGTGATACACACAATCAAAAACCTTCTTATAATCAATAACAGATGAATACTTCATTCTGAAATTCTCTTGTTCTTTCCATAATCAATCTGGTCTGGTATATCTAATCCATCTTGCTATCTGGTCTTGTGACATTTCTCTATTCACTTATGGGTCCAGCCTTTGTTGGATCACTTTAAGCATAACTTTATTTACATGTGAAATTAAAGCGATGATTCTATAATTCTCACAATCTCTGGGATTTGAATTTTTTTTGAATTATAATGAATACTCACTCATGTTTCCGATCTCTAGGCAAGTATATTTTCCTCCAAACCTGTTGACAATGTACTTCAGTCAATATACTCACACTATCTCATCCTCAGCTGCTCTTAATAATTCCACTGACAACGCCATCAGCTCCAGGAGCTTTCCCATTACTGATATCACTTCACTTCTGACTACCACGGGTTCCTCAATAAATTTTCTCCTTGTAAATTCTCTTTCAGTAAATATTATCATTTTCTTGTATAAATCCTCATACATTTTCCATCTACTTTTCACTGCTGCTTCTTCCATCAAACGATTTCCTCCTGGAAATCTTTGTTTCATTGAAGTTTCATTTTTCTTCTTCCTCTATTTGCTTAGTTTCTTCTAACAGCCATTTACAATCTTGCTTTACTTATTCTTCTTTGTTTTTTCTATTACTGTACATTTTGTTTCTTCCTGCAGTTCTTCTAATTCTCTTCCTGTCTTCTCCAAACTTTTTAATATTTTTCAATTTAACTTCATCGATCAATAATTCATGATCTGTCCCATAGTCTACACTAGGTAGTGTTTTTGCTGGTTTGATAGGAGTTCAACAATCCTGGCAACAATATAATCTATCTGATTTTTGCATTCACCATTAGGTGAAGTCAATGTATAAAATCTGTTTTTCATGTAGTTGAAAGCAAGTGTTCTCGACACAAACTCCAACATCCTTTCTCCTGCTTCATTCCTCAGTCCTAAACCAAATTTTCTAATGATGCCTCATTTCTCTTTTTCTCCCACTTTTACATTCAATCACCTAATATCAAGAGAAAATCTGTTTTCTCAATACAATTTTGTAATCTGTTGTGAAATTCCTTATCTTCACTTGAATTTGTAGTGGGTGCATACATCTACACGTATGAGTGTAACATTCCCTGAATATGCCTTTATTTTGATTAGGATTATTCTGTCACATATTGGGTTGTAGTCCAAAATGTATTCTCTTTAACTATGAATGCTAGTGTATTTCTTTGAAGGTTTCCATTGTCCAGAGTGCCCATTGTCAAAGCGACCCATTCCAGTCCATCTCAGTTAACTAATTACTAAAATCTTAACTCAAACTCTTCTCATTTCTTTCTTTACCAGTTCAAGTTTTCCTTGATGCATGCTTCTTATACTCAATGTTCCTATTATATGTAAATCAGTAAAGCATAGTTGAACTTCCAGAAGGCTTTGATCCAGCTTCATCATTCTTGTTTAGTTCAGTGGAATTTCCTCTCTGTTCTTCCCCAGTAGCCATAACATCCAGCATTAGTAAAATATAATACAGCACCTTATTACAATAACTTAAACCTATGATCATAAGATTTCCTTGGAAAAATATATACAGCAGTGATTTGCAATTGCCTTCCTATGTGCATGTGTGTATATATACATACATACATATATATATATATATATCAGTGGCGATGCTGCGTGTCCATTTCAGTTGGGTGTGCTATCATGTAGCTTGTATTAACTTCAATTTCACGTCCATTTGACTGTACAATTGCATTTTTATTGATATAAGCTTTAAGAGTGCATATCACATCAGTGCTCATCTTAATCTTAAAATGGGATATTTAGTAGATCAATAATGTTTCCCATTGTAAATATGGGCAAAAAAAAGTTATAATTTATAGAAAATTATATATTAAAAACTTTTCTATATCGGTGTCGTAAACATGTCAGTTCACACTTCACACATACAAAACAGATGAAACTGAGAAAACAAAAATAGCACCTCATGACAAATGACAATGTTCAATTGGACTAGTTGACTCAATAACCAATCACAGCAACTGGTTTCTGGGTGCTCGTCTCAGTGTACACCCTAACTCACCTTCTGGCTAGTTTAAAACCACAGGAGTGCTAAGAATTTAACCTGCTGAACCATCTGTATGTCTATTCAAAGGGTTGAAAAATGTCTGTATTTGTGACTGCACATTCAGGCTATTATAGCAAATGTGATGCAATGTTGACACGTCAAAAAGTGTCCTCTTCATGAAGTTATGTTGTGTTTAATTTTAGGAATCGTGTGAAGCCAGGAAACAATTAGGGGAGTATTTCACAGGAATAAATGCAAAAATATAATAACTGTGATATTGGTATTCTGTGGGTGTACACAACACAACACACCTAGCACACCCAATACATGCCTGATATAAGCTAAAATTACATGCATGTAAAATTGTATATGAATTACGATTTAAATCCTAATATCATCTTGTTTCAGAATCTGAATGCATCTGTTAATGTCTGGTATTCTTCATCTTTCACACTACTTGACTGTATTTTCTACTGGTATGTATATATATGTGCGTGCTAGAATGGGGGGGGGGGTGAAGATTACAAAAGTCATTCCAAGTTATTTTAGATGGGTTTCTTAGAAAGTGCTAGGAATATTGAAACTGTTTAACAGTTTAATTTCTGTTAAAGGATAATGTTACTCAGTTACTGCATTTTTTAATTCCAGGTTATAAATTATATATCAATATTGTTGAGTTATTTTAAAAACAGGTTTTATGAAATTATTTATATGAAAAATATGAATTATGTGGTCACCTTTGTAGATATATTAATAAACAAATTAATAACTTAGATAATAATCATAATAATATTACTTCAGACCTCCATGGAGTCATAAGACTCATCTTAGACAACACAAAGTCTATCTACGACTACTTAAACCCATTCATTGCAACTTTCATGGATAGCACTTTTCCTGGTTCCCTCTGCCTTGTTCTATTATATGAAACCCCCCCCCCCCCCCCACACACACACACGTCAATCCTGAAAATACCTCTCAACAATTTAAATGTTTTAATGATGTCACCCCTTCACCTTTCCAAAAAACCCTGCAACTTGCATACCCTGAGGCTATCCTCCTAACAAACACTTATAAGTACTGAAACCATTATGGTTATTCATCTCTGTACCTGTCCATGATTAATTTATCCTCTTCAAATCTTAGTGACCAGGTCTGGGTAAGAGTCCAGATGCAGCTCGATTGGGGGGCTTTATACAATGAAATCACCACTTGTTAATACTACGAGTCAAAGTAGTCTTAGTATTGCAGCAATCCTATGGGTTGCCTTTATCACCTTTGCACCATGTGCCCTAAACTTCAAATTTTTAGTAACAATCACCCCAAGATTTCTTGCCTTATCCACTTCCTCCAGCAGAGATCCACTAAGAGGGTATGCAGCCACAGATCCCAAATTAGAAGATTTTACATTTGGCTGCCTTAAACTGGATCCCTATTCATGTGCCCATCTTTTCAGCTTATTCAAATCCTTTTGAATAGCCAAAACATTAGCACTACTATTACCATGCCTTCCAAGTTCATATCATCTACAAATAACCAAATTCTCCATGCAACTCTGTGGCAATTTCACTGACAAAGGTTAAAAAGTGAAGGCCCCAGTACTTATTCCTGTGAAACCTCAGTTGTCACCTTCCTCTTCCTTGATGAAACTCCCCAATACAATACATAAACCTCTGATATCTATCGGACAGCCAATTCCCAATCCACTTCACTAATCTGAGAAAATACTTCTGAAAGATGCATAAACTGATGAGTTTATGGTTGTTTACAAAAAAAAGTCACTTTTACACAACAAATGCCCATTTTTTATCATATTTTATCACAGAAATCAAGTAATAATACAAGTATGCCAAAATAATAATCACAAGCAAATGAAAACATTCAATAACTCATTCACTTATTAGATGCATAGTCTTCTTTTCCTTTAGTGTTCCACAGTTATCAGCATTCATTTTACACAAATTATGGACTCTATAACAATGTGATAAATAATTATTTTAATTTTCCAATGTTTTGACCTTCATATTAAGGTCATCTGGAGTATACACATATATAAATACAGAGACAAGCTAAATTACATTTCATATAGTATGCTGAAGAGAGAATGATTTCATCAATGGTTATTCTACTGGCCTGACTTCTACTTTAATTAAAATAAAATTACAATAAATAAATGAAATAAATTAACTACATCAAAGCTATATTCTTTCATATAGATCATGCATGGCCAACTTCATTCTATACGAGGGACAATATATTATGAGTGGTAGCGTTACGGGCTACACACTTTTAGACAGAACTTAAATGAAAATAAACTCTGCATTTTTTCAAGGCAATAGTTATATGTATTGAATTACTATATTTGTTAAATCATTTTACTACTGGGAGAACAATATAAAATACTTGATTGATTTAAATATAAGTTGTTAAATTAAATTACATATTTCTACTTTTTTTTTTTTTTTTTACATGTAACACAACTTAATGAGAACACTGTGGGCGTTCATGTGCAGCAACAAGTTCATCAAAGTCGATTTTCAACGATGATGACGATATTCGTAACAAATCCTGAAGGTGGTCATTCCATGTCGAGAATATAAATTGTTTCCATCATCAGAAACAATGAATATAATCAGTATATCAATCAGAAAATCTGCAGTCAAAACTAATAGCTAAATTGATACATATAATTTAATATATGTTTTTATCCTGCTGCAGGCCGCACAAAACACGTCACGGGCCGCATGCGGCCCGTGACGTGTTTTGTGCGGCAGGTTTTGTGCAGCAGGCCACCTATGATATAGATAGTTTTGTTACAGTGAAAATGTCCTAATTTAACATGACAATTGTTATATTGGATTTAGAATCCCTTCCATGTCTTTGGGATTTTTAGACCATCATTATTGTTAAGATTAGGGTGATTGATAAG
Organism: Typopeltis vanoorti; assembly: GCF_054136105.1. Lineage (NCBI taxonomy): Eukaryota > Metazoa > Arthropoda > Arachnida > Uropygi > Thelyphonidae > Typopeltis > Typopeltis vanoorti. The sequence continues at coordinate 113,705,845 of NC_143563.1, read as the reverse complement.
AATCTCACGGACCTCCTTAAATTTAAATTGGCGTGATGTAAACAACAGGTGTTTTTCCAGTCAATTCTATGTAAAGTGTTCAGGGCATGATCAGAAAGACCAGCTTGACTATAGTTATTACATTTAATGTGTCATTTATGTTCCTTTTTTTTCTGATAGGAATTGTGTGTCCTGTTTCCCCTATGTAGGGGAAACAGGACCCCTATAAATAATTAAAATAACTATTTATAACATCGTAGAGTCCATAATTTGTGTAAAATGCATACAGTCTTCAACGTTACACTCTAGAATGTCGAAATACTGTGCCATATAATAAAATTATCTGGTTATGTAGTTCTGAATTTTGTAGCAGGTACCAGCTTATGGATGGGAATGAAGAATATGCGATGCTTGCACAGATGAAACATATTTCACTTAAGCACTACATCATTTTCCCCCCTCTCTTAAATGAAACATCTGAGAATATCAAAGTAAGGATACATTTTATCAGAGTAGAGTCCTAATTGCATATCTGAAGTACTTTACATTGTGCTTACTACTGTTAAAAAAATAAGATTATTTTACAATTTCAAATCAAAGCAATTTAAGAAAAAAGAGTTCTAGTTTAACTGAATAATGCATAAGTAAAAAAAAATAAAAAATAAAAATACTGATGCTGAACTTCATATTCATTCACACTTTGAAATTTATCAGGATTTCAATTATGGCAATGCTTGAAAGGAATTGTTCAACTTCTCCTCTTCCTTACCTAAACAAATATTATTATTATTTTCCTGACCTCCATGGAGTCACAAGATTCATGGTAGGAGGTCAACACAACATCTATCATACCACTCATTAAAATCATCCACAGTCTGCACTTTCACCACCTTTTCAGGCAATGCATTCCATGCTCCTGCCACTCTCCATGCAAAACATTTACTTCTTATCCTTTTACTCACCACCTCATTTTGCAACCTCCAGGGATGGCACTTGTCCTTCATTCTACCATATAAAAATGCTCAGTGATAATATGATAATAATCCTTCAACAACTTAGTCTTGATCATATCCCCCCCCCTTTCCTTTTATCCACCAAACTCTGCAGTACTACTCATGCCCTCAGTCTATTCTCATAATCAATGTTGTACAGTCCTAATATCATTTTTTTTGTTATCTGTCTCTGTACCCTCTCCAAGGTTTTTCATCCCCCTTCAAATCCTGGTGACCAGATCTGAGCACAGAAATCCAGACATGGTCTGATAAAAGCCTTATAAAATGGGACCGGCACACCTCTCCTCAACACTGCTACAATTCAACTGTTTAAAAAACACCTTCTAAGATATCTTTTAGTTGGAGGTGTAAGAAGGAAGATGCCAGTGGTAGATGTGTTAAAGATGAATGATTGCAGTGGAATGGTGGAAAGTAGTGTAGTGCTGTATAGGGGATCTATGTGGTGAAAGATGTGAAAATAGAGTAGGTTCAAAAGTATGTCTGAGAGGAGCAATGATATCAAGATTAAGTGAGACTGTGGAAAGGACAGGAAATGCAGAAGAGCTGACTGTGCTGGTTGGAACAAATAATTTATGAGGAATTGTGAATGAAATAACATGTGATTTGTGAGTGTTGCTAAAGATAGTAAATCAAAAAAGAGAGAGGAAAAATTGTGAGGGTATTGCCAAGGTATGATAGTAGAGAACTAAGAAGGATCATGAATGGCACAATAGCTAAAATATGCAAGAAGAGAGGACTTGAATTTGTGGATGTATGGGATAAATTTGACGGTAGAAGATGGCTGTTTTCTGCAGAGGAGAAGAGCATACAGCCATTCAGAGAAACAAAAACTAGATGGAGGGAATGAAAGTAACTCCAGAATTGGCAGGAGATAAGAGACAAATGAAGACATGTAGGGATACAGGGATGATTGTATCCCTACATTCCTGATGTAGTTTGTTCTTGCAGTACTAACTCCTGTTGACAACTTTCCTCCACATTAACTGGTAATTAGTTTACGGAATTAACAACGCATATAAAGTATATTAATTAAAGGTAACTTTAATGAATAACTTCTATATTTCGGCAACGTCACATTGCCATCTTCGGGAACATAAAGATATGGTATGTGCACGCAGGCACTAACACAAAGCAAATGAGAAAGAAAGCAAGAAACTAATATTGTTCCTAAAGTCCTAAATTTGCCCTCTTGCAGGCTAATTTGGTAGTCTCTTGGCAGTTGGGCTGAAGTTCTCATGATGTAAGTTTCCCAAATTTGGGGTAGTTTCATGCACCCAAATTTGTTGGAGTTAGGAATGTTTTTTTAGAGCTGCTGAAGATTCTTTGAATAATAATTTCGTATTTAAACTTGCTGCGATGAATTATTTTTGTTTTCTTCCAACGAATTTTATGGTGGGTATCTAAGGCATGGTCTGCCAGCCCAGAGCAGCTGTACTGGTGAAACCGGATGTAGTCTTGGTGTTCTGAAATCCTGATATTTGTTGTTCTGCCTGTTTGGCCAAAGTAGGACAATTTGCAGCTGCAAAGGACCTGGTATACACCAGGTAGGTCTAGGGGAAGTGGTTGGTCTTTGGTAGAGCAGATAAGGGATGCCAACTTTTTATATGGTCTGTAACAGGAAGTCAGGTCATATTTTTTGAAGATATTGGTTATTTTCTTAGAGGTGCCCTGGATGTAGGGGATGGTGATAGACTTGGAGTATTATTGTGGAGGGGGGTTGTGGTTTACTGGTTTTAGTATTTTTTGGATTTTTTTGGGGTTATAGCCATTGGCTAAGAAAGTGTTGAGGATGTGGTTTAGTTCAGCAGTTAGGGCCTTGTCAACTGAGCAGATTAATTTTGCCCTGTTATATAGTGTTTTTATAACCCCATATTGTTGTGAGGGGTGGGGGGTGAGACTGTTGGTGAATGTATCTGCCAGTATGGGTGGGTTTTCTGTGAACAGAGAAAACCAAAGATCCATCAAGCTGGCAGGTGATTAAAGTGTCTGGGAAGGGGAGGGTGTTGTTCTCCTCTTTTTCTAAGGTGAACTGGACTCTGGGGTGTTGGTTGTTTAAGTGCGTTAGGAAGGAATGGAGTGTGTCTGAGCCATGTGGCCAAATAGCAAACATATCATCCACATAACGAAGCCAAATAGTGGGTTTTTGTGGGGCGGAGTTTAAGGCTTTCTCTTCAAATGTCTCCATAAAGAAATTGGCCAAGGGTGGGGAAAGCGGTGAACCCATGGCTGTCCCCTCTATCTGTTTGTAGAACTTTCCTTGCCAAACGAAATAGCCTAAGTTCATTGTGAACTGAAATAGTGCTGAGATATCGGGCAGAAACTTGGCTTGGATGAGCTCTAGGGTTTCTTTGAGTGGGACATTAGTGAATAGGGAGGAGACGTCAAAACTGACCATTATGTCAGTGTGTTGGAGTGTGAGGTTTTCTATACTGGCTTTAAAGTGGGCTGAGTTTTTTTGTGTGTGATGGTGTGTTGCCAGTGTAGTGTGTGAGCGTTTTGGCTAATTTATATGTGGGGGAATCAATGCCATCCACTATGGGACGCAATGGCACATTTTTTTTATGTATTTTTGGGAGTCCATATAATCGGGGAGGTCTAGAGTTATAAGGTTTTAGTTTGTTGGTGACTTCCACAGGCCAAGAAGTGACCTTCTTAAGGAGTCTGTGGAGAGTTCTAATCTGAGAGCTGGTTGGATTATGTTCAATGGGAAGGTAAGTCGTACGGTCCAGTACTAAAGCAGTTAGCTTACCTTTGTAGTCTTTTAAAATGATTGAGCACCACAGTGGCGTTTCCCTTATCGCCTTGGTGATTACTATTTTTTTGCTGTTTTTCAATTCTTGTGGGGCTGCATATTCGTTTTTGGATAAGTTGGTTTTTGGAGGTTTGGCTTTAGTGAGAACACCGACTACATCCAGTCTAACGTTGTTGGCGATATGGTTAGGCAGGTTGCGAATCCCACGTTCTATCTGGATCATGATTTCTTCAGCAGGTATTCTTTTTGGAGCTAGGGCGAAATTGTGACCACGTGAAAGTGCAGTGAGTGCTTCCGGCTTTAAAACTGCCGACGAGAGGTTGACTACAGTGAGGCTGTGGTAAGGAAGTAAAATTCTTTGTCAGGTTTTCGTATTTTTTCAAGTGCCGACTTGTATTTTTTCGAATTCTTTTTTTGCCGATGCGCATGAGACATCATAAAGTATCGACTATAGATCACGGCCGAGTGTATCCGAAAGCTCTTCCTCTAGCGCCCGTAAGGTTTTGTTTTCGTCGGCAAGGAGAACGCGTGTCGCGGTAATTTGTTCTCTTAACAGGGCGAAGCTAGTGCGATTATAAATGCGCAGAGCTTTCTCAGAAGTAAAATGGTGCTTCAATTTAACACAATTAGGGATCACTTTGTTATCCCGGCAGCGTTTTAGGAACATCAGACGATTTATTTGCCTCGATATCTTCAACCTCATTTTGCCGTATTGACGGGCCTTTCGTGCGATAGCATCTCCTTGGATGATCACGATTCTAGTAGCAAGGCTTATACGTTGGTCAGACATAACTGGTAATTAGTTTAAGGAATTAACAACGCGTATAAAGTATATTAATTAAAGGTAACTTTAATGAATAACTTCTATATTTCGGCAACGTCACATTGCCATCTTCAGGAACATAAAGATATGGTATGTGCACGCAGACACTAACACAAAGCAAATGAGGAAGAAAGCAAGAAACTAATATTGTACCTAAAGTCCTAATGGTGCCGTCTTGCACCATTAGGTGCTTTCCTCCACATTAATCTGTTATATTAGATTTTATATTTTGGTCTTCTAATGCACTTCTTTCTGTATTAATTCACCTTGATTGTGGTCTCTCTCTCTCTCTCTCTGGGTCTTTTTTCCTGCCATCCTGACAACACTTGCTTCGCTAACCTTTCAAGCAACCATACCACCTGTGATTAGTTCTGCTAACATATTCCTGAATGCTAACAGTGACAAATTATTTCCTAATATCATTTTTTTAATGTGATACCGAGATTGATAACATCTGTTCACTCCCCTAATCTTTCTCAGAACTTTCACACTTGTGGTCTCCAGTCTTTGATCAAGTGTTTTATTTCTTACTCAGTTTTGAGATCCATAAGTTAAAATTTGATTTTAACACTGTATTGCATGCAGATAATTTAATGCCTTGACTAATTTCTCTCATTCCATTTTATTCAGCTAGCTTCCTACCATACTAGCTTTACTAATTCTGTTATGTATTTCCATATTTAATTTACCATGTTCACTAAAAATTGTGCCAATGATGTGATAAGAAATTGTGGGAAGGAAAGGAGAACAAATGGGAAAGCTATGCTTATATACCAGTGCAAAATGTATTAAGAATAAGGGAGCATAGTTTATGACTTTGATGCAATTAGTAAGCAGGGCCGTCCCTAAGAATTTTGCTACCCCTTCCTCCTTATTTTTTGTATAGTTTATGCCAATTTTGCCACCCCCAAAATACTTGCCGCCCCATGCAAATGCCTATCTTGTGCCGTCGGCAGAGCCAGCCCTGTTGGTAAGTCCATAAATCATTGCTGTCAATGAAACATGGTTAAATGAGATGATGTATTCACAGGAATAGAATGTGATAACATTTTTTTTAAAAAAAAAAAAGAGAAGATCAAAGAGGAGGGGTTACAGATGATTTAAAACAGTTGCATCTTCACAATGTGGAAGCTGAAGAAAGCAATGATAATGCCTTTGGGGCCATTTGGTATGAGACTAGCACAAATAATTGTAGATATTTAGTGGGATGCTGCTACAGGCAAGGGAATAAAGATGGAGATGATACTGACATTTATAGACAGATCAGACTGGTGAGTGACAGGAGGGTAATAATAATGGGCGTCTTTAACTACGGAAGTATTGACTGTAAATGTGTATAATAAAGGATCAAATGTCCCTAAGCAAACTTAGGGACAGTTATCTTATGCAACATGTAGATGAAGCACCACATGTGACTCAAATGTTAGATTTAATAATATTGTCGCATACAGCAATAACAGAAGATGTCACAACAAAGCCACAACTTGTGAGTGGTCATGTGGTTTTGACGTGGGGGATGGCTAGCATTTACAAGCTACATGGAACAAGAGAGTTGAAAAATTAGAGAAGTGGACTATGATAAATTAAGGAAACAGATTTGTGATATGTAATGGCTTGACAAGTTGAAGGGGAGAGAAATCGGTAGTGCCTGGGACTTGGTCTATCAGTTACTTCAGACTGTCAGATTGCATCTGAAGGTCTGAAATATCAAGTAGGAGTAAAATGGATGAATCATGGAATTATGCAGGAGCTTTTGAGAAAGAAAGTACCCCTCAGCAGCATGAGTTTATGCAAGGCTAGGAAGGTGACAAGTGTAGTATAGTAAGGAAAGATATATTAGCATATGAAAAAAAAAAAGGCTAGTGGAAGCAGTAAAGCCAAATCCTAGAAAGATTTTATAGTTATGTTGCTAGTAGAAGAAAGGGTGAATATGGAAGACTGACTTCAGTTGCTGGAAACAGAAAACAAGTCATCTGTTGAAGATATTGTTTTCTATTGATAAGATATAAGATATTGTTGAAGATATTCAGAACAAGGTTTTTTGCCTGGAGGGTGGTGAATGAGTGGAATTCATTGCCTGAGTTAGTTGTGAGCTCTTCGTCTGTAAATGAATTCAAGAAGAGATATGACAGATACTGTTTTGCTAGTTTGGGTCTCCCACGATGAGTCTACTGACTCCATGGAGATACCCGTAATAATAATAATAATAATAATAATAATAATATAGCAGAAATGTTTACTGAGTATTTCACTAGTGTATTTGTAGGTGGGGGGGAGGGAGTGCAGTCTAGGAATTGCATTGAATGGCAGTAGGAAGGCAGAAGATGGTTCAAGAATGGAAAGTGTTTAGGATATTAAGTACCCTTGAAGTTAATGATGCTGTGAGACTTGATGGGATATCACCATGTGTATTAAGGAATGTATGAAAGGGCTTCTAATGAACACCCAAATCAAGGGTGTTCATTAGAAGTTTTGCAACAAGGACAGTCCCAGAAGACTGGAAAGAGGACAAAATAGTGCTGATGAATAAGGGAGAATACAAGTCAGTAGTGTTAAACTACAGGCCAGTGTATACATTACCTTATATCCCCTCTATGAACCTTGATCTGAAATCTAGTCCTTCAAATAGTGAGGTCATCTTCCTAGGTGACCACAAGATTTACAATTCCAACTGGCTCTCCTTTTCCAACACCACCGACAAAGCATGATGAGACGTGGAAATCTTTGCCATAGATAATGAACTAATGTAAATCATTTATCTACCTACATGAATTCTTGATAAGACTCCACTCTAACAATAGTCCAGATCTATTTTAAACCAGTTCTCATTTGAGATACACCATAGAGGTGACCTCCTCTCCCAGCAACTCAGACAACCATCTTATGTCGGTCTCCTCTCTCATGGAACATCTTTCCTAAACCACTGCTGATTTGCATCCTCTAGCTTTACAAAGGTACTATATAGGATGACTTCTAGAACTTCTCCTTCGCCAATCCATGATTGTTACTTCAGCTCATCTAAACTTACCATTTATTATTATTATTATTTTGGGGGACTCCAGGGAGTCCTTAGACTCAACGAGGGAGGCCCTAAACATCATGCCCACACAACTATACGATATTCTCACAGTATCTATCATACCTTCCCTTGAACTTGCTCACCGTCATAGCACCCACAACAGACTCTGGCAGCTTATTCCACTCATTTATCACTCTAAAAGTAAAGAACCCAGCTCTAACACCCCTGCTAACCACACTCTTGCCCAGCTCCCACCACCAGTCCTGATCTCAAAAATATCATCTGAATTAATCCTATAGAATCCCTTTAGCAATTTGAATGTCTCAATCATATCTCCCCTTTTCTGCCTATCAACTAGTTTCTGCAACCCACAAATCTTCAACCTGTTCTCATATCGTTCATTCCATAGACCTGCTATCATCTTAGTCACTCGCCTCTGGATCCTCTCCACCTCCTCCCCATCAAGAAGGAACTGAGGTGACCAAATCTGGGCACAGTAGTCGAGATGAGGTCTCATCAAGGCTCAGTACAGAGGTACAATAACTTGCTTGTCTCTGCTCTTCAAGGTATTTTTCAACAACCAAGTGAGTTGATGAGCTGATTTAGCTAGTTTTGCAATGTACCCGCTAAACTTCATCTCCCTATCCACCAACACTCCCAAGTCCTTGGCCTCATCAATCTCCTGGAGTACAGCTCCACCAATGTAGTATACTGCTGCTAATCTTTTTACCCCAAAATGCATAACCTTACATTTTGTCACATTAAATTGACATCCATTCTCCTTAGCCCGGAACTCCAATCTATCCAAGTCATCTTGCAAGATTTTGACATCTTCTGCATTCACTATCGCGCTGCTCAACTTTGCATCATCAGCGAACAAATGAACTGTTCCACTTAGATCCTTCCCTATATCGTTAATGAACAGATTAAACAGCAGTGGTCCAAGAATAGAACCCTGCGGCACACCACTAGTCACAGGCCATCTTTTGGACTCATCATCATCATCATCAAATTCCTGCCATGTACCCTCAAGGGGTGTACAGGATATGACAGTACTACATGAAAAAATTAAATCATTACTAACTTCCTATCTACAATTTTCCTCCAAATCAGTCTGTTACTTGTCAAGACTCCAACATTATCAGATCTTATATTTCTATCGTCTAAGGCACTTTGTACCGTATCAATCCACCTATATCTTGGTCTTCCTCTGGGTCGTTTTCCTGCCAACCTGGCAGAGAACACTTGTTTTGCTAATCTTTCCTCTCCCATTCTATTTAAGTGACCATACCATCTGAGATTAGCTCTGCTAACGCATTCCTGGATGCTGACAATGTCAAGTTCTTTCCTAATATCCTCATTTTTAATATATTGCCATTGATGCCATCTGTTCATGCCTCTAATCTTTCTCAGGACTCTCATATCTGCGGTCTCTAGTCTTTGGTCAAGTGTTTTACTTCTGACCCAGCTCTCAGATCCATAAGTTAAAATTGGTTTGAACACAGTCTTGTATACAGCTAATTTAGTGTTCCGACTAATTTCTTTCTTATTCCATATGAATTTATTCAATTGACTTCCCACGATACCAGCTTTGCTGATTCTGTTGTCTATTTCTATATTTAGTTTACCATCTTCAGTAAAAATTGTGCCTAAGTAGCTGAAATGTTTTACTTGTTCCACAGGTTCTCCATTCACAACACAGTTGAAATTTTCAATGATTCTGCCTATTTTCATTGTCTTTGTCTTTTTATTGCTGACCTTCATACCATATCTATTACAACAGCTATTCAATTTAGTCAGAGAATCTTGCAGACTTGTAGCGGATTTATTTAGAAGTATAACATCATCCGCATAAAGCAAAGAGCTGACATTAACATCTCCAATTTTGATATCAGGTTTAATACCACATTCCTTCATAATGTGATCCATATAGATAATGAATAACAGAGGGGATAATGTACATCCTTGTCTCACACCAGATTTAACATTAAACCATCTTCCTGTACTTCCTTCAATTCTAACTGCTGACTCACAACTCAAATAAAGACTAAGTATTGCTTGATATAATGCCCCATTGACACCATATAACTGCAGCGTATTGAATAGCTTCTCTCTTGGCACCTTGTCATATGCCTTTTCCAAATCGACAAAACTTAAATACAGATCTTTGTTATATTCCCATGCTTTCTCAACTATTTGTCGTAAAGTGAAGATCTGATCCTGACAGCCTCTATTTGGCCTGAATCCAGCTTGTTCTTCACCAAGCTTTTCTTCCACAATTCTTCTCAACCGTTTCTCAAGTATACTTGCATAGATCTTGCCAGGAACACTCAGTAGGGAAATACCTCTGTAATTCTCGCATTCAGTTTTATTTCCCTTTTTATATATGGGTACTATGAGAGCTCTACTCCAATCATCGGGAATTCGTCCCTCTGTCCAGGCTTTCTGAATTATGCAGTGCAGCCACTGTAAGACTCTTATACCACCATACTTCAGCATTTCTGGTCGAATATCATCTACTCCTGCTGCCTTTCCACATTTCAAGCCTTTGATGGCTTTTTCTACTTCAAGTATGGATATGTATTCCTGACTGCATGCCTGGTCAGTGTTTTTTTACCACTGTGCTGTCATCACTGCTTGTTTCATTTAGCAGTTTTTCAAAGTAATTACTCCATACTTCAAGGATATCTTTTTCTCCCATTTTCATGTCACCTTTATCATCTCTAATTCCTTTTATAGCACTCTTTCCTCCATTCTTAAGCTTCTTCAACAACCTCCAGAATATTTTGCCACCTTCTTGATATTTATTTTCTATATTCTTGCCAAAGTCCTCCCGTGACTTTTGTTTAGCTAGTTTTACACACTGTTTAGCTTTCTTACATTTGTCTCTGTATTCTGTAAGAGTAAAAGCTGACTTATTTGCCAGGAACTTTTGATATGCTTTCTTCTTTTCCTTCACTGCCTCTTTAACTTCCTGTGTCCACCAGGGAGTTCTGATTTTTTTTATCTTTGCACACAACCTCACCACATGCCTCTCTGGCAGAATCAATCAATGTTTCCTTCAGAGTTTGCCACTGAATCTCCAAGGTTTGATTCCTGTTCTCAAACTCTTTCATTTTCTTTTCAATAATATTTCTGTATTTTAGTCTACAGTTTACATCTGAGAGCTGCTCAACTTTTATTCGCTTTAAAACTTTCTTACATGTTATTCTTTTCAATATGAAATTCAATTTTATCCTGCTCAAGACTAAATAGTGATCACTTCCAATTTCAAATCCTCTGTACACTCTGGTGTCCTGCACCAGGGAGAAAACATCACTATCAACAATAACATAGTCAATGAGGCTTTTCTTATTCCTAGCCTCTTCTCTCCACTCTACTCCTGAATAAACTACTCTTTGATATCTCTCCATCAACCACCCACCTATCCATCTCACCAACCCTATATCCATTCCCATATGTTGTAGTTTACGGATTAGAATTCCATGTGGTATCCTGTCAAACGCCTTTACCAGGTCCAGCAGTATCACTGTAAACCCATTACCCTTATCCAGTTCAGCAGTCACCTTGTTATAAAACTTGAGCAAGTTACTGAGGCATGATCTACCCTTCACAAAGCTATGCTGTCCCCTGTACAGTATCTCATTTTCATCAATCCATTCCTGTATTTTTCCCTTGACTACTTTCTCCAAGACCTTGACAACGACTCCTGATATGCTGATTGGTCGGTAATTTGCACCCGTAGTCTTGGATCCTCCTTTATGCAGTGAAACTATTTTCCCATCTTTCCACACCAGGACTAAACCAGACCCGAGACTCAGATTAAACAACATGGTCAAGGGCACTGATAATTCCTTAGCTGCTTCACGCAAGACCCGTGCTGGTATGCCATCCAATCCCACAGATGTATTCACATTAAGGTTCTGTAATAGACTATTCGTCTCCACTTCATTCATCACAATTCCCGTATAAACTAATGGTTCCTTCATTGCTTCAATGTCACCACCTGGATGATATACTTTTGCAAACTGCGCGTTCAGTAACTCCACTATATCGACTGATTCAGTGACCTCCTTACCATTGTCATTCCTTAAAATCATTTTGCCGTGCACAGTTTTTTGTTTTTTTTTTTTGCTTGCAGCATATTGAAAGAACTGTTTGGGATTCTCTGTTCTGAATAAGTCACAGAAATTATCCTCAAGAGCATGAAGGCCTTCATTCCCCCTTTTCCACCGAAAATCCTCATCTGCTCTCCAAGCCCTGTTTTAACAAAGTGTATCAAAGCAGTTTAAGAAAAATATTCAGCTTACTGCAGGTGGCTCACAACAAGATATGTTGCCTATACATACAACAAATGTAAAACGGTCATCAAGAGATCTAAATCTGATTTCATGACCAACAGCAGAAAACTTGCCACATATCCAAATGGAAGCCATGCCTTCTGGTCCCTTGCTACAGCCATTGCCCTCAACTTCTGCTCACCTGCACTTCCACCTTTCTCTCTCTTTCTCATCCTGATGCAACACTGTTACTTCACCCAAAGATAAAGCTAACTTCCTAATATTGTTCTTTTCCTTGAGCTCTTGAATTGATGACAAGGGAAATCATCTCCTCCCATACAAGAATATGAGAACCACATAATAGTCTCCTGTAGTTTTTTTTTTTTTGACAAAGACATCAGAAATTTGTAAATAACTTGGAAACTAAAAACAAGTCTCTTGGTATTGATGATATCTCTCCAACTATTCTCAAACATTTTGCTCCAGAGCTAACTCCTGTCCTGTATCTTCTTTACAATCTACTATAAATAGCTGATACTAATCTCAATAGAGAGTAATCCAGTTTATTCCAAAAAAGGAAGACAGAAGTCTACTGTCAAACTACCAACCAATCGCCATCACCTCAGTCCTCTCCAAAATAATGAAGAACGTCACTAATAGCCAGCTTCTCCACCTTCAAAGAGGCCTACCAATTAATCAGCAACCACCAGTATGGACTTTGCCATTCAAGATCTGCAGCAATATGGCACTTAAAAGACCAGATTATTTCACAATGGCTTAAACTGAGAAACAAATATGATGGTATGTTGAAATTTCGTGTTGGCTGAAGCATCAAACAGATACCCCCCCCCCCCCTGCTATTTTCCTGAATCTGGGCAAATAATGAAAAATAAGTTACTGGAATAAACACAACATCTGAAGAATTAAAGATAGACACCATCAACCTAAGTATGAATGGAAAAGAAGTAAAGTTGGCAGAACTACAAAAGTACTATGTGAACATAACTGGTGTTACTGAGACAAAGAAAACTAAAACAAGAATAAGATCCTGCTAAAAAAAAAATATAGGATATTATATTTGGACAATAATGATCAAAGAAAGGAAGAGCAGCAATAGCATTCAACACCAAACATGAAAATAGACTTTTTGATTAGCAGACAATTTCAAGCAGTCCATCCTTGATTTACAATGCATGCGACTTATAGCCACTCATTCTCAACAGCCATCCCATTAACACATTCACTGAATAGCCATGAGATATTATGCAATTTTCTGCAAAGCAATGGAATCTAACATGTCTAACAGATCTAAGACCTAAAGCAGAAGATGGAAAAGAATAAAAAAGAAAACTAATTACTAAACTACTTGGTTCACAATAGATAGCAGTGTATCCCATCATCGTTTTCCATACTTCAAAATCATACACTTCACAGCATTGAAATGGCATGTCAACTCACTTGCACACTTAAATGGCATTCAAATGATCATATATATTCTATTTAAATTTCTCTCAATTTCATTAACTAATCAGCTAAATATTAATGGTCCCAAAACTGCCTGCGGTGACTTTCTCCCCTTTCAAGATAATGCTCTCCCATCTACAGAACTTGGTGGTATCTATCAGACTGTTACAATCTCCTATCCAACTCTAATATCTTATCTAATTCCATATGTCTGAATTTAATTCAGACCTTATCATAAGATACACTATCAAATGTTTTTGGAAAACATGCATCTACTTCATCAACAAATGCTCCAACAAAAACCGTCACATCTGGCAGATTAAACTCACCATGTATTTTTATCCTCTCGAATTTTTTCATGGAAAATGTTCCAGTCCAGCTCGGTTATTTATTTATTTTTTTTTTTTGTAAATCCACCTTTTTCAGTCTCCCTTTTGTTCTACTCAATTTTCATTTCATACATTTTTATTGGCATTCTTTCTAAATTCATTCTCATTATATATCCAAACCACTTCAAGTGAATTAACAAGCATTTCTTGTTAATTCATTTGTCTAGTCACAAAACTTACCTAACGTAAACATTTCTTCTAACTTATCTTGCTTTTTCCAACATCGTCCTTAAAGCTTTCATTTCTGTACCTTCTATTCTACTTATGCCTCTTTCTGCTAGTCTGCAAGGCCAAAATGGGGAGGAAAAAAAGTAATTTCTGTTATTCAAATGCTTGTTGAACTTCAGTGGGACCTCAATGACCTAAAGTAGACCACTTACACTGTTAAAAAAAGTTATGTCCATGAAATCTTCCTTGATATCTCCTGATCTAAACTTCCATCCCTAGAATTACCAAGTCCCAAATATTTGAAGTTGTTACTCTCTTCAAGACTTCCACGTTAACTTATACATTTTCTCTATTATTTGAACTTTTAACCTTTAATTAGATGTACTTATTTTGTTACATAATTAGTCACATGGAGCCTATTTGACCTTGAAAGTTATATTTCTTTAATTTCTCATGAAATGTTTTTATTTATTATAAGGTTAATTATGGTGAGTAAAATGAAATAAACAAATTAATATTGTGTTATTTTTATATTAATTATTAAAATTTTTATTCAGTCTTAATTTTCCACACAATTATTGCATCTCACTGAAGAATGCTCACTGCAACAAAAGCGCAGACATTTTTTACACTTTGACCTAATTTTGCAATCCTATCTTGGACATATTACACAGCAGCCCTATGAATATCAGGAAGTGCTTGGTTCTGGTTGTGAAGCTTCTGGAAAAAATACTCACATAAATAGTTGCTTCGGGTCAGAATGTCAGAAATCACTCCTAATTACACAACTGATTGCGCTGACAGCTGGCACACGACTGATTCAGCACAAGGGACAGAAAAAACTCAGCTACTCGAATTTGCAACAAAAAGCTCTCATTGGTTTTGTCAGAAATCGAACTTCAATGATAGCTGGGATCAAATCAACCCCATGCAACTAATTAAAGGCTAAAATCAGCTCTCACTCTTCTTGCTATTAATATTATTATTAATACCAAATCATCATCATGTCCACAAAGCCCATCAAACCTTGCTTTACTCATTCAAGTATCTGCATTCACCACAATGTCAGGCAATGCAGTCCACTCACCAACCGCTATCCATGCAAGGAACCTGCTCCTTACGTCTCTGCTTGCACCCTCCTTATATAGCTTCTGGGGATACTTCTTGTTCTACCTCCTCCTCCCATTCTATCAAACATTCCTGCCACATTAACTTAGTTAAATGTCTCAATCACATCCTTTCTCTTTCTTCTATTTACGAAGCTTTGCAACCTGCATTTCCTCAGGGTCATACTGTTCCATTTGTCCAGTTTCTTCTTGCAGCTCTTCTTTTCAGTGCACCCAAATCACTATACCAATAATCCAGAAACACAGCTGCTTCTTATTTCTGGTCATTAAACAGTATCTAGGACACTATTTATTACTACAATGAACATCAATGATGATAATGACAACGGCAAAAGGGAAACATCTTAAGTGTAAACCACTCTGAATTACCAAATTTAGTCTGTTGAATCCAAAGGCATTTTCTAAATTTCCAGTCACTTTCCTTCATTCCCTTACGGCAAAAATCAAATCAGTTCATTGCCCTCTTGTAAAACCAGACCTGAAGACAAATCCCCTTCTCTTCTTTTAGAGCTTCTATTCTCATTGCATTATCTTCTCATAATATTGTTTTTGGCATTTAAAAATTAATAGGCAGGAATGCTTAACCAAGATCTATTTTATTTTGCTAGGAAAGTAACAACTGAGAATCGTGAGAATGATGTCGTGCGTGAAAGAAACCATTCAGTTATTTGTAGGTTTTGTAAAATGAAGTCACTGTAAACTAGAGATGTGAGTCAAACACAAATTCATGTTCAATACACTAATTCTTGTTTTAGAGTATCCTCAGTAGAGTAGATTGAATGCTCACAGATAATGGGTGATACATGCAATGAGCATTTGTGTCCCACTATTTACTAAGATTAAAGTTTCTTAGTTTCTCAATAATATTTTTATCCTTTCTTTTAGTGTTGCACGGTGATCGTATTCATGTCTTCTTTCTGCTGCTTCCATTCTTGCTTCAATATAGAGGTTCAATTGTACTATGTTCAATGTGAGGATGCACGCTGAAGGCTGTGTGATGGTACGTGAAGGATACTGTCAAGGTCATGTTATAGCATGGAATCTGCATGCTCTCTATATGGATAACATGACTAAGAGTATCTCCTCTCACTGGATATTCCCTGCTTTTCTCTTTATCTTTCCAAGATGAAAGTCAACTTGAATCAATGCAGTGTTAATGGTTACATTACATTAAACAAAAACCTGCCCAAAAAAAATTAATAATACTGGAAGAAAATGGTTTTTTTTTGTAAAAAATAAGATAGAAGTGGGTTTTATTAGCATTGAAATTGACAAGATTATCTGAACCCCATTGGAGGATGACTTGGAGATCAGAATTGAGGGTGGTGGTGGTTGTAGGTTGAAGGGAGTTGTGTAAAGTAAGAAGGTTTATGAAATGAAGGAGAGAAGTGCAACTGTGCTATCGTCTGTAAAGCTGTGTATTGGGTTGGAGGTCAACTGAAGTAGGTCATTCATATATAACAGGAAGAGGGTTGGTGAGAGGACAGAACCTTGTGGAATCCTGGCATTAGTTGAATGGTGAGAGGAACCATCCACCATCATATATAGTGAGTTCTGACAGAACGGTAGCAATCCAACTATGTTAGTCCTGAGATAGACCAAACGATGATAGTTTGCTTAGTAAGCCTTTGTGCCAGACATGGTCAAAAGCTTTGAAGATATCAAGTGAAACCACTTAAAATTCACCAAACTTCTCCTAGCATTCAACTAGAGATGGGTGACATATGTGAGTGGATCTCCTGTTGATCAGTAGCGATGGAATCCATACTTGCAGTTGTTTATTAGATGGGTGCCTTCAAGGTAATGTAGGTGTTGGGAATTGATTTTTTCCATTACACTAGATAAGCCAATAGTTAAACAGCAATGATTTGTTGCTCTTCTTGAGAATGGGTTGAAGATAGGCCAATTTCTAAGCTATGGGACTGATACTAGTGGAGTAAGAGAGCATATACAGGCAACATACAATAGGAGCCAGTTCAGCTGTACAAATTTTCGGGACAATTGGAGGAATGCCATCAGGTCCAGGAGATGTGTCTAATTTGGACAGTATTTTTCTGATTTCTTTCTGACAAAAGGATATAGGGAGCATTGTAATGTTGGACATCTGGAATGGTTGGGAGGGAGGGAGGGGGGATTTATCACTGTCAGTTATGAGTGCATTGGAAGCCAGGGATTGGATTTTTTCTGTGGGTGATGATGCAATACAGCCATCTGGGTATGACAGGTGTGGGAATAATATTGGGCAGAAGTTACGACCAATTGCTTTGGCGAGAGACCAAAAGGCCTGGCTGCCGTTTGGACAGGCTGGTAGTTTTCCTGCTTTTTGCTCTTTCGAATCTGTTTTGGAAGCATTGATAGTTATTTTGCATCTGTTTCAGGCTTGAGTATAAGCTCTAAAGGATTATGGAGTTCTTGATGTGAGCCAGTTATGAGCCTTGGCACATCTTTTGGAGAACCAGCGTTTAGTTAGGGAACAGCAGTTCAGGGGGAACATATGTTTCCATGCCGGTGAGGATTACTTTAGTAATAAGTTCGGTGCATATGTTTGGGCTGGAAGCAATAGTCCAACCATGGGAATGAGGCATAGAAGTTTTGGAGGCTGTTCCACATGGCACTGTTTTAATGCCAAACTGCTCATGTATGGGAATGGCTGTGTAAGCATTGTTGCATGAAGGAGATGAGTACTACATTCACTGTGCATTTGGAAGTGTCATTGGTGAAGAAACGATCTAGGGTGTTTGGGGAGTGGTTTGGGTTATCTAGTATTCTGGTTGGCATGTGAGCAAGTTGTGTAAGGTCGTTGGTGATGGCAAATGTTTCAGCATCTCTGCCTGCAAGATTTGTGTTCAACTGGAGGAGGAATGCCAGTTGGTGCTGTGGACATTAAAATCTCCTAGGAGGATGATTTTGCTATTGGGAAAGCGCAACTGGAGAAAATCAATTTTTAAGGAAAGAAAATTAAGAGCTCCGAGTGGTTGGTGGTATTTTTTTTTATTTAGCGCTTGATTAAGAAGAATACGCGCAAATATGCCACCACACACACACACAAAAAAAAACCATGTACAAGACAACAAAATGCATAAAAGAATACAACAGTGTGAAGTGACACTGTAGTCATATATACAGGGCCGGTTTTATCATTAGGCGAACCTAGGCAATCACCTAGGAGCATTAAGACTTTGAGGCACCAGATTTTGCTACAGAGTTCAGGGAAAAATTACTAGCTTCGAAAAAATCACCTTTCTCTATTTCTTCCACTCCCCTGCTCTTTGTATACTTAACTTCAAGTGCAGATATTTTGATTAATAAATGTTTTTAATGTTCATAATGATATTATTTTTATAAATATCCACATGTGTAGGTGTACTTGTGTGAATATGACAAAATATATAGAGAGAGACAATGTATAGGGGCACCTAAATTTTCTATGCCTAGAGGCATCAGCTACATATATACATATAAAAATATACAAATAAGAATAAAATTAAAATTGGATGTCTAAGTTCAACAGCCAGTCAGCAGCATCTGTAGAAACTGTTATAAAGTCAGTTACTGGTCCCATATAGGCTCCGTGAGGACAGTCAAATGTGATATGTTGTATAGTTTGGGAATCCTCACCACAGTCATAAGATGAGTTTGGTCTTATTCCACAAATAAATAAGGAAGCTACACACCTACCATAATTGGTGCAAACCCTATTTAGGGAGGTCCATATTTTTCGAGGGAGGTCGAATCCTGATGGAGGGCTGTCTGGGTTAAAGAAAGTCTACCAGATTACTGGGGCTTTGGCAGTCCAATCCATCTGCCATGCTATTGTTGCATCATAGCCCTCCATAACAAGTCGTTGTGCCGTTATAATAAGCGGGTAATTTGATTTAAGCCTCTGTGATGTAAAGTGATTAGTGGTATTAGGGGAGCGATAAAGACAGCAAATGAATTTGACTGAGTTGGGAAGAGATATTTTCAACCTAAGAAGATTAAAGTTGGGCGATACCAGGTTAGGTGCTCTCTGGCAAGGTATGTCAGAGTGGACTTATGTGCAAATGCAGCCCTTGGGTTGAAAAGAGTTAAAGAGTGCATAGTTTGGAAGGTTGAAATGAATAGTGCTGGGGATATGTGAAATTTGAGTTTCTGCCAAAAAAGAGTAGGTATGGTTTGGTAGATTGAAGATGATAGTGGACACTATTAAGGGTGAAATGGATATGCAAGGTTCTGTGAGGCATATATTTAACTGTAAGGGTCTTACACATTTTCTATGCAGTACTATGGTGGCATCACTTGATTTTTGCATTAATTTAGCTTTTTGTAATCTATAGTCCAATTGTTTCCTCCATTTTGGTGTTTTTCTTCTAGTTGTTTCCAAAGGTGATAACTTTATTCTCTCTGGGCAAGTGGCGTTGCTAGAGCTTTTGCTGCACAGGTGTCTCTGATTTGCCGCCCCTCTCAATGCACACCAAAAATACTACAGAGAAGTGATATGATTGAGACTTTTTAACCGTTGAGAGATGGTTACAGGGTTGACAATGGGGAATTCTTTCGCATGGTTGAACAGCAGGAAGGAGTGATGACAAGGGGCCATGCCTGGAAGTTATGAAAGGATACTGTGAGCAAGAGGGTCTGGAGTGGTTTCTTTGCATGGAGGGTGGTTGAACAATGGATGCATTGCCTGATAGAGTGGTGAGAGCGAGAATGGTCAATGAGTTTAAGGAGTGGTATGATAGACTTTGTGTTTCCTAGGAGGGACCTCACGAGATGAGTCTTTTGACTCCATGAAGGCCTGAATAATAATAATAATAAAAAATTTAAAACAACCTATTGGGTAAGGTTCAAAGTGCTGCCCGGAGTGGACTGCCAGTCCTATTCTATCCCCTGTCTGTGACCTCTCCTCACCTGCTCTTGTCTGCTCTACAATTTCCCAGGCTCACCCCCCCCCCATGTAATCCTGCAATTCCATTCCTACACTGATTATCTACATATTTGCATTCATTACCACTTTCAGAATCCATTCTTCTTACACAGTATCCCCCCGACATTCCTTGGAACACCTCGTTTCCATGTCCAAGTTGCTTTTCCTGTTCTAATATTCTATTCTCCATTCACAACCACATTAGTATCACCTAGTCCACTCTCATGCTCATTCACATCATGTTTAAACTTCCACTGATACTTTGTTTGCTTCACTCATTTCCTTCCAGCAGCAATTTCCCAAATTACTTAGTCCAAAACCATTCAGATGCAGTCCATTGCTTGTATACAGTTCACAATTCACCCCTCAAGCTCACCCCACATTTTCACAAATTGCACTCCTTTCTCTTCACACACATCCACTAAGATTCCATTTAAGATCTCTGCTCTTCACTGCAACTCATCTTTGTCATATCTGGGAAACACACAAATTACCCTTCCTGCCACTTGTCTTTCTCCTCAGCAATCTCCTGATATGTAATCACACATTCACCCTATGTCAAGCCAAGTCATCATCCTGACCACAACCACTAACTTCCTCACATGCTTACAAAATATACCTTGCCTTGTCCACTCTCTCATCCACCACATACCTGTTATGAAAGTATCTCAATACAGTACTATTCTTGAGTCGTACGCTACTTTTTCTTTCTGCTATCTTTTATTTCATTCTTTCACACTATTCCATTTGTATCCACCTCACATTTAACTTTTGTCTGTTATTCTTCACTTCCGATTCCCAACTTTCATTTAAATCACTGCAATCATTAACATATCACACTCTCTAGAGTTGAACACTTCTCCTCTTTAATCTCTCAACAAACAGATCTGCCACATTTGCCGACGCATACATATTACATTCCAGGCAATAAACCATCTTGGTAAAATCCACACCACTCAACTCCATTTTTGCATTGTGCATATAGATGATCTTGTTCTTACTGCCATTTTTATCTCTGTTAACTGTCATTATGAAAAACTGCTTCAAACTGATTAATTACAAAACACAAACATGTCACACTCACAACCAAACAAGACTAAAATTACACGAAAGTTATAATATATCAATAACAATTGACATCAAAGCTTATCTTTTTTTTTTTTTTTTTCATAGACCATATGTTGCAGGAGATCATAATGTTTATACTCTACTGGCAAATCCCCAGGAATATCTGAGGATTCTTCTCTCCACCATGTTACAGAAGCCGATTTCAAGATTAGAATGATCTCTCAGGTTGATTCCATTCTCTATCTAAGGAACTAGAAGCATTGGTCTTCTAGTTCCTTATTTAGTGCCCAAGACTGAGTTATGAAGAACCACAGAAAAGATCAAAGATTTCACCAATCTGACCTTTGTGTGGATAAATATTTTTTCACACAAATCATTGGAAATCTTCCCATTGTAATCCATCTTCTTGCTTCTATCATATGACTCCCATTGGCAGACAGTAATGGGACCAGATAAATAAACTGATCAATTTTATCTATGTTAATAAGCAGCTGTGTAGTATTTCTACTATGATTCCTAACTAGGATCATCAGCTTTGTTTTACTCATGTTTGCCTTGAGTCCATATGTCAAGCTATGCCATTCTGTCCTTCCATGGAGTTCATTCACATCCATTTCATTTTCTGTTATTGGTACAATGTTATCAGCATATCTCAAATTACTGATTCTTGAACCACCTATTAATATGCCTCAATTCTAGTCATCCAGAGATCTCTTGATCAAAAATGAATTAGATGTTGGAGAAAGCTAGACTTAAAGATCATTTTCCACATCAATTTCCAGTTCATGTAGTTGAAGACTTTGGTGTAGTCAAAGAATAAGCAGGACTACTGATTTCTCTTATTTCTCAATAAAGTGTCTGAGATCTGGTTTCTGGTACATCTTTTCTTTGTACATCAGTTGGTTCTAAGGAGATATGAGACTTCATGTGATATAATTCGATCATTAAGTGCTGCTTTTCTAGTTTATACATTTTTGACAGCTAGTCCAACATCCTCTCCAAGGATGGGGGGTTCTTTTTCTCACATTTGTGTCAAATATTCGTTATTTAATATACCTAAAAGGAACTTGACATAAAAATACCCGGAAGAGTTCCAATGTCCAAGTGAATTAGCAGTGCCTTAGAAGACTAATGTAAGAGTTGAACTGGAAGCCTGACAAATAACAGATTAATTTGGAAAAGGACTGTTGATAGTTATGAACAAAATGCAAATGCAATAATTTCAACTTAAATGTTGTATCATCACATTATTCTAACATACTCCTCAGGAAATAAACTACAATTAATACTTGGGCTTATTTTTTCAACAGAATGTTTCTCAAATCCAAGTGATCTTAATTCACAAATTTATAAATTAAGGTTGAGTAAAACAGACGATGTTAATAAAAATACACTTGAAACAAGTGCTGCATCCATCTTTATTTAACTAAAAATAAAGATCTCTGTTTCATTCATCTTTGTTTTCTACTTTAAATAGTACCCATATTGGTTTAAATGGTTAAAATTCATACAATTTGTACTAATTCTGTTTCATGTGTCTAAGTAATATACAGTAATCCTTCAAATATCCAACTGTTCCGGAAAAGCAATTTGCTGTCTGGATAACTGAAAAATCAGTTAAATATGTTTACATGATACTGTACCAGAAGTTGGTTGACACACAACCATTTAAAGGTTGTCAGCTCACTGTATTTGTACTTATGGCACTTACTTTACAGACTTTAATTTTATATCCTCTAGAGATAAAATTTTAACTTCTGTTTAAATTTAAATGATATTTATGAGTATAAATAAACAATTTGGGTACCTCCCCCCCCCCCCACACACACACACAATGCTCATAATTTTTTTTGGAATGGATAAAACAAATACAGTCATCCCTCGACTTACGTTCGTGATTCCATAAGAGAATAAATAACATTTTCAACTACACTTTCGAACAAGACAGAAGCGAGCGTAAAGCAAAATGGTTTCTATTTAGCAACAACGCATTCAGCGGCAACCTCCCTTGGCAGTCTGCATGGGTCTTCAACAGTTCTTCTGTTGATTTTGTATTTCAGAACTAGGTCATTTGTGTATTTACTGTTAAATATTTTGCAATATTTATTGCAACATGGCCCCCATACACAGCTAATCCAAAAAACCTAATGACGAATCAGAAAAAGAGGCGAGCAACTGATCTTGAAATGAAGTTGCAAGTTATAAAGCAGCATGAAGCTGGTAAACCTGTCAGTATGATCTCTTATGACTTCTGATGGTCTCATTCTACAGTAATGATCATTTTGAAAAATAAAGATAAAATTGTAGAGGCAGCTGTGAAAGGATCTGCTTCCATTAAATCGATGATAGTGACGAAGCAATGAAAAGGTCCTATCGGTAATATGGAAAAGCTACTTGCATAATGGATAGACGACCTGAACCAAAAGGACCTGATTAATGACTATGAATTCGATGCTTCTTTCGGTTGGTTTTGCGCTGCATAATATGAAAATGTATGGTGAATCTGCAAGATGCCGATGAGAAGGCTGCCAAGGAGTTTGTGGAGAAATTGGATAAAATTATTACAGAGGAAAATTATTTGCAACAGCAAATATTTCATATGAATGGAGACCTCCTTGTGTCAGAAAAAATGTCCAAGCAGACATTCATCCACAAAGAGCTAAAATCTATTTCTAATTTCAAAGCTCTTAAAGACTGTGTTACAATTCGGTGATGTGGGTGGATATAAACTGAAACCATTTGTGATATGGCACAGTGAGAATCCACAATCCTTCAAAAACATTAGGAAGCATACTCTTCCAGTTCATTATCGGAGCAATAAGAAGTCTTGGATGATTCAAAAACTGTTTGCGGATTTCTTAATCAACTGTTATGCGAGTGAAATGGAAAGCTATTGTGTGAAAGAAAATGTAGAATTTAAAAGTTTAATTCTGGATAATGCTCCATGTCATCTGTCTCGTATCTGTGATCTTTGCCAAGTTCAAGGTCATGTTTCTCCCTCCAAATTCTACTTCATTGATCGAACAGATGGATCAGGGAGCTTTTGCTTATTATCTATGGAGAACTTTTTCACTAGCCATTTCTATACTAAAAGAAAGGACCAGACTCTCATGCAATTCTGGAAAGCATTCGATATTTATCATACTATTAAAAATATTACTGTGGCTTGGGATGAAATGACCTCTCAATGAATGATTGGCATATAGAAAAAGGTTTGTGCACAATTTCAATGCTGATCATTACTTATTAGTAGAAACAAAAGTACATGATGCTTACTATAAACAAATTTATGATGAAAAGAAGAAGAGGAATAAGCAAAGCACATTGGACCTTCTCATCAAAAAAAAAAAGGTTACAGCAGAAGTGCTGCACCCTGGTCCCTCACACATAGGGAAGGTAATGAAGATGTGATTGTGGAGGAAGATTTGGGTGATTATTCTCCCGTTTTGTAGTGCAGTAACACACAGCACAGTTTTATATGGCTTAAAAATTAAAATCACAGTATACTTATTACAGTTAAGTTCCCTGACCCCTATAACTCTGTTGATTTAATGTATCGACTTATGTCCTGCCGGATGGAACGGAACCCAGATGTAAGTCGAGGGATGACTGTATAATTAGTGCTAAGTATACTAATATCATGGACGAAGTAAGGATTAGAAACAAGGGAAAGAAAAAAAAAAATTTAATTCTAGACTGAAATATTTGTTCAAAAGACTGGAAACAAAGGGCAATATAAAGAAAGCCAAAAGAAAAGTTATCTTGATGTATCTAGAACAGCACTATAAATGGATGCTACATTAATCACATAGGATAATATGTCTAAAAGATAATATAAAATTACATGTATTTATTAGCAGCCTGTGTAGTGTATTGTAGGCTGGCTTTTCATGATAAAGTGCCAGCCTGGCTGGCCAAGTGGTTAGCGTATCCACTCTCCAGCCAAAAGGCTGCAGGTTCGAATCCCACCATGGGCATGGATGTTTATGATTGTATGTGGAAATACTACTGGTGGTCGGCGGTAGATGGAGTTGGAGTTGTTGCGGTCAGTTGGTGGATTGAGATTTGTAGATGAGTCCTCCCTCGAGTCTTTGGACTCCCTGGAGGTGTGAAATAATAATAATAATAAAGTCTTCTTCATTATTAATGAATCCAGTCATGATTAAAAATTAAAATCACAGTTTTTAATTTAAAAAAATTTTTTGATGCGACTTAAAGATATTAAATATCACATAAGAATAACAATAACAATTCAAACACCGGTAATGGAAATATTTATTAAAAGAAGTATGAAGCAGAAAGTGAATTTTATATAATGAAGTGATCTACTTTGAACACAGCAAAAAATTCTAGATGTATAATCACCTTACACATGGAGCTGCATTTTATACTAGATTGCAATGTAAATATTACATGTTAAGCTTTAAATTAATATTACATCACCAAATTCATGCACTTAAACTTCTTAAGAAAATTTATAATTAAGTATTTTAATTGTTTATTTTTGGCCTAAATTTGTATCATTTTTATATATGATTACATTGTTTATCTAAAATAAATTTTAATATATAAGGACGGAATATACAAATTATCAATTATTGAAATTATTTTATATATGTATCAAATTTCTTATTTCTATACAAATGCAAGCTCAACAGTTCTTGGTTGAGTTTTGGTATACACCTCAAGTCACACCACTTGAGATGATTTGATACTGTAAAATCAGTGCTCATTTGGCAAATAAGTTTTTGCTTCTTTAAATAACAGGATTCCACAGCTGCTGCCACCAAACAATCCCCACTTAGTATAAGTCACTCAGTTGAAGCAAAGTAGCAGCAAACTGCAACATATAAAGCTTCAAAATGTCTAACAATTATTTCCTACTCTCTGGATCACAGTGATGATATTTTTGTGATATGGCCCAATTTATTTCCAGTAAAGTGACTTCAAACTTGCAAAGAATCGAAAATCTCTCAACAGTGAACAGCATTCATTAGATGACTAGCATTTTAGATACTCTTTTCTATCATGGAGCTGAAGCCTGTCCTTCTAAAATTAGTCTATTGTAAGCAAACCATTGAGAGGTCAGTATTGACATCAATCAGAATTTGGTATACCACAACCCCAGAAATACAGTAATATTTTCTCTTCTGATACACTGTCCCAGCAGGAAATCAATATCATAAAAAACACCATAATGCAGAATAAGTACAAACTATGTCAGGCAAAAACCCTAAACAGGTTAACAGAACTCAAGTCAGGAATAGTACAGAACAATAGACTAGTCTCAGAATTCTCTAATAATTACAAATATGAATGTTAATTTAAATTTAAATGAATGTCTGCTAAAAATTTAGGAGACAGGCATCTTAAGATCATCTTCAAAACCTACAAATGTAAAAAAAAAGCTTCTTTTATACAATAATAGAAAGCACCAATTTAGGACTTTGGGTCTTGTTTTTCTGTTACAATTAGAAATGTTTCCTGTACTCACAATGCAAGTGGCTGTGCTTTGAAGATCCAGGTTTGAATTCACTGAAATATTAGCTAGTTAGTATTCTATTGTATGATTTAAAAAATTCAGTTGTAAGGCTTTCTGCCAATATGAACAGCAGAGTGGACTAAGTCTCTGCTCTCCAACCAACTTGTGGATTCATGTCTCACTGTGGCATGGATGTTTGTGGATGTCTTCATGTGAATTTTCATGACCCAGTGTGAGAGCATCATTCTTATTACAATAAAGTGGCTTGAACAAGTTTTGTTTAGTCTCTATAACATACTTTCTAAATTACCTAACCCTGAGTCACTCACTTTTCATGGGTAGGAAAGTTATCTACATGTTAATTGGAATGATTGACTAAGTATTTTGAAAATTTTGGAAACAAATAAGCCTCAAGAGATTCTCTATCACCAATACCCCTTTACACTCTCCACAAATTTCCTTCATCAACTAATAACTCAATATTACCTCTATACCCCCAGTGTTTCTTAAACTGTAACTCTGCAAAAACTTATATAGGCTTACAAGAACATACTCCTAAATTGTATTATGTGTAATTTCTAAGGGAATAGAAGGACCTTCAGTGAGGACAGTCTTAACAGACATGACTCACCAGTTATTATGAGTTGGTGAAATCATTAATATTACTGTAATGATTTATTAACTTTATTTACCAATATGAGTAAACAGTATTAAGTTAGATTTTACTTGTATAATAACAAGCATCCTAACTTTCTTTTTTTTGGATCCATTCAGTTTCAGCAGGTAAACCATGTTTTATTCTAACAAGGATATATTATATATTGACAGATCTTTCTGCAGACATAGCATTGCAAAATTTGAAAAACAATTTATTACTTGATAAATTTTAGGTAAAAATTCATAGTGAATATGAGCCTAAAAGTGAAACATTTCAAATCCTATATGCAGAAACTGTTGAAAATTCACTTATGTAAAAGTGAATACTAATCTTGCAAGGGATTTTTTCCTCCTAACCAGGGATGCAGTCAGATATATACTTTCAGAAACCCTTTCATTACTTAACCATGCACTACTAATTCCTCTACCATGTAGATTTTCAAGTCAAGAGTATCACTTTTAGTTACTTTCTCAGTGAGCTCTCACATGATTTTTCACTTTCTCTGTTAAAACTGCATGATCATTCTGACTAGCTGGTGGAACAACAGTCACCTCATTTATAGATGGGTGTTATTACTATATCTAATATTTCTGTGGACACTAAGTCTCTTCCATCATGTGCTGCTTAAGGTAGTTATCCCTCAGAAAGAAACTCAACGTGTTCTCTTAACCTTCTCTTGCATGTTTCCACTTTGTTATAATCTATATCCCATACCTGTTATCATTCATAAAAATAATAACCATGGGAACATAACTGGGGATATGTAAGAGGTTTATTAATCTAGACAGTCCAGTTCTCTTCATATGACCCAGGTCTGCATCAGCACCCTAACTTTATATTTTGTCCTGTTATCTCACACCAAATAGGTTCAACCACACTGACTGTAATGTCACTCACATTAACATTACCCATGTTTGGAAGTATCTTTGTAATCGTTATCAATAGTCCTCTGCATTTCATATCCTATCTATCCTTCCTGAATATAATGCATCTATCACAATTACTTCTATAAGAATATACTCTTATCAATCAGTTCTCACTAATATGAATAAATTTTGCACATTTGCCCTTACCAATGCCGAGGACTCACTGTTTTTATTCCCGATAATTCAAGTAGCAGTCACAATTGTCCACCAGACAAACAGCTATTCAAATAAACCTTAAAACTTAACTGATTCAAATAAGTAGCCTGAATTAATTTCTTAATCAAATACCCTACACCCATCTTATAATCATTTTTTTTTCTTTGCCAGAATTAATTCTGACATTCTTGGGTAATGTATTAAATCTCTATTTAACTAAATCTCCATTAAACTACCATTCCTTTCCCCCTCTCATTATAATCACAATTTAGACCTATCATAATAAAATAGGTCTCATCAATGCACACATCGATTCTTCCATGAAACCTCCTTGAAACAATTTCCTCTACCTATATTACTCTTCCAATGAACAACTATTTCTCCAAGCAATTTATTCCAAATTCATTTAAGTGCAATCCATTCTGTAACTACAAATCCTTTCAAGTATTAAAATTATTCAACACATCAACATTATTATCAACTTTCCACCAGAAAGGCTGATGATGTCCACATAGAGTGACAACAGCACGAGCTGCATGAAATATCCAACTTTTTGACTTGAGGTTTCTGTTATATGAATGATCCACTGTGGCTTATCTGGTATAAACCATGAATAAGAAACACTAAGTAAGAAAGAAATTGCTTAATAAACCAGTTTCCTACAACTTACAGTGTACATCTTCAGGATAAATTATAAGTCTGAAACAACCCAGTGATTTCTAAAGTAACAACTGTCAGAGGTTTAATAGAGACATACATTAGGTATAGTATAATGTTTTAAATAACGGCTTCACATGTGTAAGAAAAAACTAAATAGAATTTATTACTCCTACATATTTTGCTCAATATGTCATGAGCTTCATTCAGACAGAAGGCAGAAGAACGGATAACAACATTTAAGCGAGTCTTACAATATCATCATTTAATATTTATTTGTATATATTATATATTCTTTATATATTATTATTTACTTGTTGTTATCCATGATTCTGCCTTCTCTCTTTATGAAGCTCATGACATATTGAGCAAAATTTATAGGAGTAATAAATTCTATTTAGTTTTCTCTTACATGTATGAAGCTGTTATTTAACACATTATACAGCAACAACAACTGTCATGGACAGAACAAATGATGGTGAACAGAGTACCGAGATGTCAGATGCATGGCACATTGTTGCACTGTGTTGTACACCCTCTGTCCAAAAAGAAACCGAACTTTTGATAGAACATAAAACACAGGCCAATTATAATTATTCAAATCATTTATTTCAATCAATATACTCTCCCTCAGCTTTGATGCAGTGTTTGGCATGGTCAATTAATTCATTAAATGAGTTTTTTTATCAGTTCTTGGGATACTGTTGAGGGTCATGGTTACTGCCGCTTGAACGTTTTCAATGGTGTTGCGTCGCTTTCCTTTCATCGGCAAATGAAGTCGGGAGAAGAGAAAGAAGTCACAGGGTCCTAAATCAGGTGAATACAGCGAGTGATCCAACACAATAACTCAGTTTTTGCTCAAAAACTGGCTCACAATGTTCGAACGATGAGATTGTGCATTATCGTGCATAAGTGACCAGCTGCATGCATCACGATATTTTCATGCTGTACATGACAAATTCTCACTATCAATCGCTTCAAAACTTCGAGATAAAACTCACCATTGACAGTTTGGCCAGGCAGAATGAGTTCTTTGTGGATAATGCCCTTGGAATCAGAGAAACATATCAGCATTGTCTTTATTTTGACTTGTTTAAGGGACTTTTTTGGGATGCCCCTCTTCTGGTGATCTCCACTCAGCACTTTGTTTTGGGCTCATACTCAAAACACCACGTTTTGTAACCAGTAATGATCATTTCAAGGAAGTTTGAGTCCTTTTAATGAGGTTCTTGCAGTGCTCAATTTGATACATTTTTTTGGTCGTCAGTCAACTTGTGGGGAACAAACCACGAATTCAATTTACAAAGGCTCAAACTCTTGGTCAAAATGTTGCACACAGTTGATTTTGGAATCCCCAATTCATCTTCACTCAATCTCACGGACGATTTCGCGTTTTCTTTGATGAAATCACGCACTTTTTGGATGTTAACTTTGCTCGGTCCAGTTTTTGGATGGTCCGGCTTTCCACTGTCCTCAAGTGTCTCACGACCACTTTGAAATCGCTTAAACCACTCGTAAACTTGAGTACAGGATAAGCATTCATCACTGTATGCTTTTTGAAGCATTTGATGCATTTTATTTTGGTAAAACTTTTACAAAGTTTAACACACAAGTCAATCACAGCTCTCTGTTTGAAACTTATTTTCTGACCGTTCGTCAAAAACACTGTCACTCTTGGTACTACAACTCTGCTTCTAATGTCATAAACAGTTGACACAATGCTAATAAAGGTTGCTGCTTTTGACAACAAAAAGATATAACAGGTGGTGCCACTAGTTTCTTCTATTTTCGAAAAGTTCGGTTTCTTTCTGGACAGAGGGTGTATAATGACTATTGTATTCTGATTCACAGCTATGCAGGGCTTTAATATATGCTGACCAAAGTTGGTTTGAAATGAGACCTTAGTTTTTGTTATGACAGATTGGACAATATTTGACATTATTTGAACCTACATACACAGTTGTTGAATTCGAAATATGGCATTTTTGGAAGCCTCCAAAGCATCTGATATTTTTCTTTGGTGGTATGAAATGCTAATTCTGATTTGTATGCAGGTTATTATTTCATAACTTTAACATGGTCTTTCATATAAGGACTTCTAGCATACCTATGAGACTTAACAGATACTGACCTCAGTTAATGCAGAATACAATGCATGAAAACAAATCTCACAGAGAAGAAATTCACAAATCATAGAAATGACAAAAATGGAGAATTTACCAGGGGATAAAGCAGTTTTTAACCTATGTTCACATACTCTATAGCTGAGTGCAATATATTATCAAAAGGATTGAATTTTCCACATCACTTAATCAGATATTGATAGTTGAACATAATGGTAAACTTCTTCAGATTCATTCCCACTCCAGTGGGGTTGCAAAACCTACAAACATGAAACATGCAGGAAGATTATATTCATATGCTTTTTCTATTAAAGATCATATAACAAAATGAGGCATTGTACAGAATCTTGCTCTGAATCCCACTTGCTCCTATGGCTGTGCATCATCCAAAAATCTGGTGATTCTATTTAATATAATTGATATAAAAATTTTGTACAACTGTGATAAACTGACTGGCCTATAGTCATTGATATCATTCATCTCTGCTGACCTCTTTACATAATAAGATAACCAATTTCTGTAGTTACATTGAGCGTATCCCATACGATCTTATGTAACTGTGAACGAAATGATTTTGTGTGTTCTGCTTAACAGACCATCTTCTCCAGGACTTATTCTTTGCTTTCCAAATTCCTTCTATTATAATCGGCAGTTCTAAATCAGCCACATTTAAATACAGTGGAGGATTTGTTTCCTTGTCTTCGTATCTCCATAAAAATCATTATATATTTTTTGTATTGTAGTGTACTATTGCTTGCTTATTTTTTCAATTTTGGAATCCATTTTTTTCTTCCATGTAACCCGTTAACCATTTTCAGATATTTATTTTCCTTATTATGTTCTGAATTGCTCTCAGATTATATTTTCGATATTTCTGATTTCTTTTCTAATTAATTTTCACATTTCCACAAATTCTATACTGGTCTTTGTTATTTGTGTGTCTCCGATTCCTTAATTCTTTCCTTTTTTTGATTCAACCAAGATTTTTTTTTTTTTTTTTTTTAATAATAATCTATTTGCTGGTAATAATTTTCTTAAACTTTTAGTTTTTTGTTGAAGCTACTTCTTTCATTCTATCAGATAAGCCTGATTCATTCATATTTCGTTCTTTCCATTATTTCCTCTAATTTTTCTTTATGGTTATTTATATCTTCATCTTCTAGCATTCATTACCAATTTCAATCTCTCTCTCTGTTTAATTTTATCCATACTCTCACTAGCCTATTATCACTATCATAATTAAACTGGCTGACAACAGACAGATACATTTTCTAGAATTTTCATGCTATTTATTGGTGATCTCTTCAGGTCCATTTAATTTGCTTTTTAAAGAAAATATTTCTTATATAAAATCACTTCCTCTCAGCAAATTCAGGTTTTTGTCCTCTTTCATTTTTTGGCCCATGCCTTGCACACTTGCAAGGAGATCCTATATTACCCAAACTGTTTTCTGCTACACCAAAAGTCAAAGAATGTCTCATGGGTAAATTATGAAATAAAGACCAATGGAAAAAATAAAAATCACTTATGTTTTGCAGATGACATTCTTTTAGAAAAAATAAATAAAATAAAAAAAATCTGGAAATACTAAATGACCAAGATAGAAAATGTGGGGAAAAAAAGTTTATAGATTAACTTAACTGATGACAAATTAAAATCATATTAAACTAAAATTAGCAGATGGTCCTATTGAAATTGTGGAGGATTATACTAATCCTTGGTTAATTAGTTAGTTTTAAGGACAAACAAGATAAGTAGATAAATCGCACAAGGTAATCACACAAAGCATTTTGACTGTGTCAAGATCATCTGTTAGGAGATCTACCTGTATGCTTAAAAATAAAGCTGTTTAAGCATTATTCCAACATTTACGTATATGCGATATGAGCAATGCCTAAAAAACAGGAAGAGAGGTTGCATGTGACCCAAAGGGCCTTGGAGATGATCCACATAACAAAAATACAACAGAAAAAATACTAGAATTAGAGAGATGACTGGAATAGATGATATTGTGAAGTACTATAAAACACGGATATGGATAAACATATTAACAGACTGAAAGATGAAAGGTTGACAAAATGGGTGTTCAAACAGGTATTCACAGGTGTTCTGCAAGAGAGTGGAAGGTGCTACACGTGGCGATTATTGGTGCTGAAAGATAGGTTCTTTTGAAAGAATTCGGCAAAATTAACTCATTCATTTTGTATTATATTTATGACTATTTGATTAACTGTAAGGTTAGTGTGTTTAATTTTTAGTCTTCAAAGGTTTTATTTTTTGTTTCATTGCATGGTGTACTATGAGTCATGGCACAGAAAAGCAAAATAATGGTGGCTGATTTTAACATACGTGATTTTGTTCGCTTCAGCATATGTGAAATATATGCCATTTGCAGAACGAGATTTATGGAACAAGAACAAAACTGCTGATGGTTGGGAGGAAATCAAAGCAAATAAAATAGTTGAATTACTGAGGGAGAATTTTGCAGGGATGTACCTACCATTTTTTTTAATTGATCTTATTCATGCAGTAAAACAAATAATAGAAAAAGCAGAAGAAAACCAATTGCCTCTCTGTTCAGCCTTTATCGATTATGAAAAAGCATTCAATTCCATCAAAACTAATGTAATAATCAAAGCACTCCAGAATCAGGGAGTTCCTGGAGAATATATGGACCTCCTCCAGGAAATATACCTTTAATAAATCCTCCATGATTTATTGTTACTTCACACAAGTAACAATAAAATATCAATTGAAAAAGGTATCCGACGGAGACTCTCTATCACCCAAAATCTTTACAACAGTCCTTCAAGAAATATTTAATAATATAAACTGGACAAACCTTGGTATAAAAATTGATAACAGAGACTTAACACACCTAAAATATGCAGATGATATCATAATTTTTGCAAACACTCCAGAAGACCTATATCATGAAAGCAAAAAAGTCAGTCTAAAAATAAACAGAGAAAAAACTAAAATCATGTTTAATCATTTTGTAATACCAAAAAACATAATAATAGAAAACAATTTCTTGGAAAGAGTCTCTTCATATACATACTTAGGTCATCTCATTGATCTAAACTGTGGACTCCAAAAAGAAATAAATAGGAGAGTTCAACTTGCCTGGGGTGCATTCAGAAAACTGAAAAGCATTTTTCAAAACAATGATGTCCCACTCTGTTTAAAACAGGAAGACATTTAACCAGTGTATACTGGTTAAATGTGTAAGAGTGTGGTTAACAACAGTATTAGGATTGGGTTGCTAGAAGTGGTTACAAGTGCTTCATCAGTGAATGAGTTTAAGGAGAGGTATAATAGGTACTGTGTGAATGATGGATTTCTCACGATAAGTCTTCTGACTTCATGAAGATTCCTGTATAATAATAATAATAATAAATTCCTAATTCTTTATATATTCCTTTCTTTCCTTATTTACCAAGCTCTTTTCTAATCTCTCCAACTTGTGTTTCAGACTTTTTGTCGAACGCTTCATCCCCCCTCCCCCCAATTATTTCCAAATCTCCTTTCTATCAACATCATGCATTTGAACACACCACCACCAACATGGTCAGCCTAGACATTACCACATATCTTAAGGGAACATTCCTGGTAGCCTTGCATACCTGTTTAATAAGTCTTACAACAGCACAGGTTGAAAGGGAATGAAAGAAAGTAAGAACTGTTCCAATGCATAACGATGCTATTAGGCTGTGGCTACAAATCATAGGCCAATCTGTATATCTGGAGTTGCAGTTAAGGTATTGGAGAGATTAGTGAGAATATACAGAAATGGATAGATAACTCTAGTATTCTTCGTGATTATCAGCTTGGATTTGTTAAAGGAAAGTAATGTTTTGCAAATATACTTATGTATATACCAGGCCCATTCAGAAAGTAAGGTCTGTTCACAATTTACCACCAAAAATTATACAGGAGGGGAGTTCCATGTATGTTGTATCATAGAGTGACTCATTAGCTAGCTACTGACTATTATCATTTATTGTCTTCTATAAATAACTTATATTGAGTGCTGTGATAAAAAAATCCAGCCAGTAGCGAAGTTCGTGTTGCAATATGGTTTCTGATGGAAAACGACAGTGATGTAGAAATTCACTGATGACTGTGTAAGGTTTATGGGCCTAATGTAAGGAGTGACAGCAAGGTTATCTAAGCAATGATGTTCATTTGTTTAAAGAAGGGTACAATAGTGTTCATAGTTAAGAGGGAAGTGGCCGGCCAAGTGTCGTGAAATCATTTGATGGAAAGAATGAACATGAAAATTCTAAAATTTTCTGCTGAATTCCTGAATGTTTCATTCTCAGTCATTAAAGAAGTTGTGACAGAAAAGCAGGAGGTATAAGAAATTGTGTACCATCAAAAATGCTGACCAACGTGCATAAATAGCGACAAGTGATATCAGCTCAAAATGTTTTTGAGCATTACAAAAATGAAGGAGAAACTATTTTCTTGTATCATAACTGGTGGCAAAATGTGGATTTCATACACAAATGTCAAGTCAAAACAACAATTAATGCAGTGGAACCATTCATCATCTCTCAAAGCAAACAATTTCAAACAGACACTGTCAGTCAAAAAAAAAAAAAGGTGGCCATTGTCATCTGGGACCAAAAAGTGATCTTGCTTGTCAATTTTCTTCAGCGAGGAAGAACAATTAATGTTAATGCATATTGTGAAATGGCGAAAAAACTCAGATGAGAAATTCACCACACCCTACAGCCCTGATGTCCAGTGATTAACCTCTTGTTCCTTCCTGCATATGAAGCAGTGGATTCCCATCTCAGCACTTTGAAGAATATGAAGAACTGCATGACTCAGTGGTTGAACTCACTGGTGTGGCATACTTTTTTGATGTGGTATGAAGAAGTTGGTGCTATGATACCAAACATGCCTGAAAGTCAATGGAGAGTATGTGGAAAACTAAATTATATATGTAGGTATTTTTAGCATATAATAATACTTTTTTTCTTCTCTACCAGTTTTTTTTTTTATTTTAATTCTTGATTCTTGACTGGACCTTACTTTCTGGATGTACCTCATACTATAGCTTTTGAAAGATTGCCACAGAATAAGATAAGTAAACTGACATGGATGGGACTGAATAACAGACTAGTGACTCGGACAATAGCATACTTAGAATTTGCCAAGGCTTTTGAAAGATTACCACACAACAAGCTGATAACTAAACTGAAATGGATGGGATGATAACACAATAGTGAGCTGAATAGGTGACTAGCCATCATATAAGTATGAACAAGTTGTACGAGGGGAAGGGGGAATAAAAAGTTCTCATAAACATCTAGAACAAAAATTATATTAAAGCAACTGATATCTACCCACAAGAAAGAACATACCTTAAAACCCTTTAATCCCCATGTTTCATTAAATTGTAATAATCTGTTCTTTTTCTTTAGGATATATAAGAAGACATGTCAGAGATTTTGAAGAAGTTCAAAGACACAGAAGTGCAGGCCATCATCAAATTTTTTGTTGCAAGAAAAGTCCGCAACTGAGATTCACCAAACTTAGTGTGAGACTTTAGGGTCTGTGCACCAGCATATCCAACAGCTGCCAGATGGGTGGCCAAGTTAAAAACTGAGCATCTTGAGACAACAGATGCCCCGAGGTCAGGAAGACCTTCCACAGCAATCACACCTGAAAACATCAATGCAATGGTATTCACCTATTGATGATAGGTGAATACCAGCCAAAAAACATTGCAAAGACTCTGGGAATATCCAGGTTATGAGTTGGGGTCATTATCTACCAACATCTGACAAGCAGAAGCTCACAGTGGAGTGGGTCCCCAAATGTGTGCTGTCATCTCAAGGGATTTTGGATCATTCTGAGAAATCAGGTGCAAAGTTTTTGGCTCGTATTGTGACTGTTGATGAAACATGGTTTCATCACTATGACCCAGAGACCAAACAACAGTCAATGGAGTGGAGACACAAAGGCTCTCCGTGGCCAAAGAAGTTCCAAACTCAAAAATCAACAGGGAAAGTTCTTGCCATTGTCTTTTGCGATATGGATGGTGTAATCCTTACCAAGTACCTCAAAAAAGGTGAAACTGTTACAGCTGCAGTTTATTCAACAGCTATTAAGGAAATGAAGGAGGTACTAAAGGAAAAATGCCTTGAGAAACCGAACAGAGGTGTGTGTTGCTTTTGCAAGACAACGCACCTGCTCACGAAACCCAACAGACAATACACAACTTGAGCTTTCAATGTCTGCCTCACCCACCCTATTTGCAACACTTGGTGGCATTTATTTTCTATTCCAAAATATAAAGAAACACTCGAAAGGAACAAATTTTACCACAGATGAAGTCATATCTGCAGCTGAGGAAGCTGCAGATATGACTTTTTTTTTTTTTTTTTTTTCTCTCAGAGAATTGCAAATAATGCAGCAGTGTTGTAACAAATGTATAACGCTTCATGGGGAATATGTAGAATAACGTGCAAATTATATGGTTCTACCTCAATTCCTTCATGGTGATTATTACAACTCTTCAGCATACAAGGGTGTGATATCATGAAAGATAAAGATCATTGTGCTGTGCTGCAGGGGTCTCTTTTCGGGCCATTGTTATTCAACGTGTATATTAATGATATCAGAACTGGTTTAACTGGAGATATGCAACTCTTTGCAGATGATGCAAAATTGGGGATAGAATAATGAGGAGTTGGGCAGATGTAGTTTTACAGGACTTGAAGAGATTGTATAATGGCCAGGAAAATATCAGTTCCATGTTGCAAAGTTTAAGTTTCTGAAATTTGCTGAGGAATGGGAAGTATACACTTCATGAGAAAAGTCTGAAGGAATTAGGGGAGATGCAAGATCTAAGAGTGATGGTGGACAAGAACCTGAAGCTCAGGGGCTACTCTTCACATGTTGTGAAGTCATCAGCATTGGATTATTACAATGATGAGCAGAAATAGAGGTTATTGTTCCGCTATATAAGGCATTGATCAGGCCTCATATGGATTATCAAGCACAGATTTGGTCGCCTGGGTTTCATGATGATGAAGATATGTTGGAAAGGGTCCAGAGAAGACTGACTAAGGTCGTACTGGTCTTTGAAATGTGTGGTATGAA
This sequence comes from Typopeltis vanoorti, assembly GCF_054136105.1. Taxonomy (NCBI): domain Eukaryota; kingdom Metazoa; phylum Arthropoda; class Arachnida; order Uropygi; family Thelyphonidae; genus Typopeltis; species Typopeltis vanoorti. Next base: position 113,667,736 of record NC_143563.1, on the reverse strand, counting down.
GTCTTATTGAGGGAATGCAATTTGTAAAATCTTTTGAATAAGAGGAGGAGAGGGGTTGAGACATACAAGTTGGTCAGAAGTTATTACTAGGTTAACAAAAGAAAATTTTCATAGAATGGAAGGGGAGGGACAAGAGGCTATCCCTGGGAACTATATAAGGAGGGTTTGAGAAAAGGAGCAAGTTCTTTACATTGAGAGCAGTTGGTGAGTGTAAGTTTAAGGCATGGGTTCGATGAGCTTTGTGCGATAGTATGATAGTATTTGTGCAACACAGGGTATCGTTTTGGGAGCATCCTGAAACACTATGACATTCTTTTAGGTCATCATTCAGTTTGGCTGAAGTTAAAATGTGTGAAAAATCTGTGGGAGTCAGGTTTCCTAATATAAATTATTGTTTTGAGGTGCTGGATGAAATTATTGCCTAAGAAAATAAGGCCAGTTTATTATGTCTGTTAATGTATGTTCTTGGACTGGTTTACATGTTTTCAGATGACAAACCTGAGTTTCTCTGTATGGAATATTATATTATATAAGCAATAAACTCCAGGGTATTTTAATGAACCATATTTAGACTCACAAATTGAAGTAAGGATAGTAATTTTATGAAAGGAGTGAATAATGTCATTTTATGATATTGAAGGATCCTGACTAGCTGGACAGTAATGGAGTCAATATTGGGAAAAGGAATATATCCTCTAATTTCATCAAGCTATAATTGAGACCAAACCTGGAACTTTTCAAGTTATTTCAGGCCTCACGCTGAGTAATGAAATTCATTTAACCTAACTGCAAACATCTATGCCTATGATGGGATTTTTATCCACAGCCTATTGGTTGAAAAGTGGAAATGTTATCTGCTCAACCAACCAGGATGGTAGCATGATAAATAATTGTTAACTACAATTATGAATATTATATCACACAATATGAATAGCTAAAAGATATATCTTGTAATTACAGAAATCACCAATTCAGTGGAAACCAGCTAAGCATGCTAACTCAGAGAGAGAGAGAGGGGGTGGGGGGGGAGTTGTAGCTAACTATTTTGCCTTTCATTTCTCCATTACAGTTCAAGCTTAGTACGAACTTTGCAAACAAATTTTGATTATTACCAAACATACAATCAGCCAGTTTTGAACTTATCCATTTTTTTTTTTTTTTTTTTTTTTTTTTTTTTTAATTACAAAGCCTCTATTTAACAATAATTCTCATGACACTCATGACAGATTAGGATCTATAAACATCAGTATCTTGTGCAAGTTAAGGGTGCAATAAACCAGACAATATGTTCTAGGAAGTCACAAAGCGAGTAATTTTTGAAACATCCATGCTACAGTGGAATTCAAACCCACAGCCTCCTGGTAACACAGCTAGAATTGTATACATTCAGCACTAATGCTAGTAAGAGAATTGTACAGTTAGACAATCATATGGTTTCTACTGTAATTATGTTTCGTACATAAGATGATGATTTCACCGATGTTTTCATCCCAAAGGTTAACCAATATAACTATAAAATAGTTTCATGCATTTTCTAGTAATTAGTTTTCATTCACTTTTGAAATAAATCTATAACAATTATTTTGTCGTAATATACTGGTGCATATAGAGGAATAATTTTATTTTGAAATGGTGGCTGTTGTCCTATATTTTTAGGCATATATTCAGTTAGAGAAGTAGGATTATCTCATTTTCAACAACACTGATGGTAATCATTCCAACATTTTCCTGGGCAAAGGCCAATTCCGCCACAATCAAGACAAGCGTAACGTGTTCTTTTTCGTTTACCACTATTCCTGTCACTGCATACTACGCAGTCACTGTATCTCCCAGCTGGAAGCTGTGTCATATTTTGATGATTCTGAGATCCAATTGAACTTGGGTCCACATCTTTTAACCAAGTAGGTTGACGACCTCTTCGCCTTGGCTTCATGCAAGCAAAATAAGTCTCAGCAAATCCTGTGTTGAACTTTAGAGGATCCAATTGATTGCCACCTGAGGTGGAAAGCACAAATGCTACTATTTCTACTAATAATAAACACTTTTAAACAAAATATTATTACAGGTACAAAATCCAAAGTCCACGATAGACACCGATACACGTATTTTCCATATTTTTCTGGTAAATAAACTTAGTTTCCATATAACAATCATCTAATAACAGCTTTCTTCTCTTTTTTTTAGGTATAAAAGGAATATATACATACACTGAAAGGTGGGGGGGGGGCTTAAATACATTCAAATATTCTAGTAATGTAATACTAAAATTAACATATCCTAATTATGAAGAGCTTGAGATTAATTTGAGTTAAAAATTTCTGAGACAGTAGATAATGCAAAGTCAATATTAGAAACAAAACAATGTACACAGAGTACTGGTTTCAGGTCATAGAGATGATAGTCAGAAAATTAAACAACAAATTACTGAGAGAAAGAATAATGAAATTTCTAGGAATTTGAAAAAAAAAATAATAAATAAAAAATAATAATAAAACACTGTTAAAGTTATAGGTTTAGGGATGAACAATACCAGAGTTAGGATGACAAAAAAAAAAAAAATGTAATGAAACTGAGTAAAAGTATCAATCTATAATTAGATTAATTAATATATATATATATATATATATATAAACTAATATGTTTACTCCTGAAAACCTGCTAACACTAATCACTTCATTAAGCAGTTCAGAAATTAACTTGTATAAACAGATTTAAATGGTTGAAATTTTAAAAAAGTTATACAGTGGATTTCAAATTTTAGGTTCTCATATTGTCAGTAAATTATTATTTCAATTAAATTTACCTGAGTTACATAACCATTAATATAATTCATGTAATTTTACTATGCCGAAATGATATATGTGAACTATGCAACATGACAAATTTATTTTGATAAATGAAACCAACCAAATTTCATGATTAAAACAACATCGAAGTAAGATATTCTGTGAGATTCACAGTAGTAGTAGTACCCATGTCCCTGATGGAGAGGAGGTGTGGGAGTAATAAAAAATTTTGACAAAATTAATCAATATGTTAAATTAGGAATACACGTTCCTAATATAAAGCTTATTTATTTCAGAGAGAGACCTGCTGACTCATATGGTTATATATGACTAAATGGCAAAAAAGTAGTTTGTACACCATCAAAATAATATGAAATGATTAAAATCTGATAAGATTTTTATCCAATCATATTAGGATAGCATGAGAGGCACTAAATAACAAAAAAACATATGCAAAAAACACTGTTCATGTCGAGAATATTTTTTCACTTCTGGGTGAACTAGCTGATCAACTACAGCTCTATTAAGATCAGGATTTGGGACTTTGTACCTGTATACTAGTAAATTATATCCATTCTTTTTGAAAAGTAAGCTTACTCAATTATTACTATATCCATTCTACTGAACAAATGAATGTTCAGGATCCGAATTATATGCTACGTTGACATTCTATAATCCATTAATATCCAGTTTTTTTTTTTTGATAAATTTCAGCTACAACACAAAATTTCAAATTATAAAATCTTTAAGATATGTAGCTATGTTTGACAAAAGGAGAATTGTAACGCTTTTGGTAGTGGCAAGATGAATTAACTTAATAAAGACCTTATGGTGAACAATAAAAAATGAGTAGATAGAAAATACTTAATTTGATGGTCAAGTAATCAATTTGAACTCAACATAAATAATGTTATTTCTTTAGGAAAACTGGAAATCAGTTTGACTACTTATGAGTCGAGTTCCATATAATACTCTTGAGCACATAGAATTAATAGGAATCAGATTTCCTAGGAATCATGATGCAGCCTATAAGGAATGCAAAAAAAATGACCAAAGTTTCTGATACGATGTTTGATATCCACCTTCTCCTGGTGCACTCCATGATTAGGTATAAACAATAGTCCACCTATGGGAATGAAGTGTAGAAGTTGCAGAAGCTGTCCCACTTGGCACTGTTATAATGACAAACTACTCATGTGGGAGTGGCTGTGTGTGTGGGAGGAGACAAGCACTAGATTGTGACCAGAATTACATAGGGGACCCACTATATTCACTGTGTATTTGGAAGGGTCACTGGTAGTAAGAGATCTAGTGTGTTTGGGGAGTGGTTAAGGTTATCTGGTATTCTGGTTGGCCCATGGACAATTTGTATAAGGTTGTTAGTGATGGCAAATGTTTCAGCATCTCTGCCTGCTTGATCTGTACAACTGGAAGAGGAAAGATAGTCAGTGTAGTGGACATTAAACTCTCATAGGAAGACAATTTCACTGTTTGGGAAGTGGGACTGGAGAAGATCAATGGGGAAGTGATAGAAACTGCAAATGAATTTGACTGAGTGAGGAAGGGAGTCTTTTAACCAAAGGAGGTCAAAGTTGGGCAATTCTAAGTTGGGTGTTCTTTGGCATGGTATACCAGAGCAGATATATGTGCAGACACCACCCTCAGCCCAAAAAAAGTGTGTAGTTGGGAAAGTTGAGATCCAGTGAGAGGTGAGATTTAGGTTTCTGCCAGGAAGAGTAGATGGGATTTGCTACACTGGAGATGATAGTAGAAAGGTTGGAGCCATGAATGTTGGTGAAGTGGATAATATGCAAGGCTCTGTAGGGCATATATTTGACTGCAAGTGTTGTGCACATTTCCTATATAGTGTCTGCATTCTGGTCTCCATGGTGGCTAATATTGGTGTCACTTGAGTTCTGAACCAAATTTCCTTGTTTGTAGTGGATGACACAACTATTGTCTTCATTTCAATGTTTTTCTTCATGATGTTTTCTACGTTGACAACCTTGTTCTCTCCCTCAGCAAAAGTTAGGTCAGGCTGAGCTCATATTCACGATTCAAGGCAAGTGCTGCCTTTACACTTGTTATTAATCACTGTTATTAGTTTAGGTGTGCTTGTTGGTGTGTCAAAAGTCACTTTCACAAGGCATGGGAAATTCATTCCATTTTTTCTTTTATTTGTGGGTCCAAAATGATGAAACCTGATGATATTTTGATATTAAAGTTGCTAACTTTTTTTTTTATTGCAGTTACACAGCATTATTCAAAGGTTTAATTCTAGATGAATGGAATAGTGATCTCATAATACCATCTATTAAAATAAAATAAATCAAACATTGCAAGATAATCATAGAGAAATTTCCCCAGTGAATTATAGTCCCAATTTAGTATACTTTAGAACAGGGTAAGAAAAAGTATGGAAGATAAATTTAAGAAAGAACAAATAGAGATTATCAGATCAGATTTTAATTTCAAGAGAAATGGCTGAGAAATCTTGGGAATATAATAAAGTTGCACAAATCTGATAGGACATTAGATGAAAATGTTCAAAACATTACAATTGCATTGTATAAATGGGACATTAAAAAGAGCAGTTTACATTATGTTGACAAAAGTATTCAGACACCTTATGTGCCATGCAAATTTCAGATTCTACCACATGCAAATATATCAGGGAGTGTCTGTGAAGTCTAGTATTAAAAGGTGGGATATGCTACATGTTTTGTGCTGTACTCAATATCAAGATGACACATGGCTGAACTGACAGACTTTCAACGTGAAATAGTAATTGCATGTCACATCAGTGGCCTTCCTGTGCATGACATTGCTACCTGTCTCAGCAGCTGAAATCCCACTGCTTATGTCATTCGTAGATGGAAAGGTGATGGTGCTACCACAGCAGGAAAATGTCCTGGGAGGCCACCAATACTCACTGAATGAGATCGACGAGCTGTCTCAGAATGTTCACGCATCCTGCATGTCATCAGTGGTAGATTGTGCAGCTATCCTGGAAAATGCTGCAGGAACATCTGGCAGCACTAGAACTGTCTGCAGAGAGTTGCATGCCTTAGGTTAGAACAGCAGAGCAGCTGCAAATAATCACACATCACTCCCCTCAATATCAGTCCAAACAGCATATGGACTGTTTTTCACACCATTCATGAACTGTAGAGGATAGGAAAAGGGTTCTGTGGAGCAACGAATCATACTTCCAAATGTTTCATTATGATGGTCATGTTTGGATCTGGATACCAGGAAAGTTTCGGCAGGACTGCATCATTCCAACTGTTAAGTATGGTGAAGGCTCAGTAATGGTATGGGAGTGTTTCAGTTGGATGGGGCTTGGTCCATTAGTGGATATATCCAAAACCATGACATCTGATACCTGCTTGAACATTCTGAACAACTTCATGCTTCTAATGCTATGGCAGTACTTCAGCAGTGACCCTTACATGTTTCAGCATGACAACGTTCTATGCCATACTGCAATGCAGGTCCGAGACTGGTTTCCAAAAAACAACGTTGAAGTGTTGGACTGGCTGGCTCAGAGTCCAGACCTCAATCCCATTGAACATCTTTAGGACAAATTAGAAAGCTGAATTTGCTCTCCAGACCGTGGCAGCCGTCAGCAGACCAGCAAATGGGGATAGCTTTGCACAAGGAATAGAATAATATGCCTGTTGCGACATATGAAATTGGATGAAAGCATGCCTAAAGGATAGTTGTTGTCATTCAGGCCAAAGGTGGTCTCACTCAGTACTACAAATGTAATTAAAATGCAATTTTTTGACTACGACTAGGTGTCTAAATACTTTTGTCGACAGTCAATCTACATTTTAGTACCTAAAGAGGCAGCATTGACAGATGACCTGATGTAAAATCAGGCATACAAGATAAAGCACACTAACTTCACTGAAGTCTATCATCTATATGAACGCATTATTTTGATAAGTGGCATTAAGACAAACATCAAAATCAGGGATACACTTAGCTCTTTGCTCATTTACTCCTTAATACATTCAGCATAAATTTTAAGAATCTGTTAAACTCAAAATCTGCTAAAACAGATCTTGTATGAAAATCAAAAGACAAACATAATAACAGACAGGTCAGGGAAAATATATACATAATTCTACATGGAAAAGATAACATATATCAAATGAAACATTTCAGCTATTTTAGGCACAATTTTTAATGAAAATGGCAATTGAATATGAAAAGAGATAACAGAATCAACAAAGCTGGTATACTGGTAAGGAGGTGAGCCAGCTGAATAAATTTAATACAAAATGAAGGAATTATTCACAGACTCATACTGTATTGCATACTGGTAGTTTTGCCTTTTGGAAAAACTAGCTATAAATACAATACAATGTTCAAACCAGTTTTAAACTACAGTAATATATCAAATTTATTTGACCCTTGCATCTCATTCAATTTCTTGCAAAGACTATGTAATTGTACTTCAATTTTCTGACCCTTGAATTATCAGAATGGCATACGGCCTTCCTAATGTTGTCACATACAAAGTAATTACTGTATGTAAATTGGGTTAGAAATGAAACAGTTGATGAAGAAATAGAAACTACAGATATGAGTATTGTGAGATAAATCAGGGAATGTAACTGATAACATTAACAGTAAAATCACATAAGACAATGGATATTAGAAAGGAACTTGATATTGTTAGAATACAAGAATATGTTATGCCAAGCAAATCTAAATGGTATGTCAATTAAACTGAATGGGACAGGAAGGGTTAATGTCAGATGGCAAGAAGAAGACCCTGAGGAAGACCAAACTCTAGGCTGATTTATACAATTAATAGATTTCATACGTAACAGATCACTTATATATTTAAAAATAATTTACACATTAATATATTTAATATTCATAGACACTAGTGTTGCGAGGAGAAGTAGCTGTGTATTTGAACGGTGTTATGAGAAGTGTTTTTTTTTTTTCTCTCCTTAATTATATTGTGTAGAATTGTGCTTTTGTGTGACAGACTGGATATAATCATCATACTGTAGACTGTGGTTCTAAAAGTTTGCTAAGAGTTAATGAAAATGAAGAGTCAGTTTAAATGTATGGAGGAGGAAATGGAACATTCAAGTAAGAGAATAACTGATATAAATGACAAGGAGGTTATTAAGAAGCGGGTATCTAAAGATGATAGGTAGCTTTAAATGGTGACTGAATCACCCAAGGTGTGGTAAAAAATAAGGTGCATAAGCCATGTTTTACAGATGGTACAATAAAACAAATCATATGCTTCATCGAAGGAAGGAACAGGCATCAGAATTAGTGGTAGGAACAAACAACTCGGATAGTGAGACAAAGAATGTGGAAAGGATATGAAGAATTTGTTGCAGGAGATAAGAGATAATAATTTCATTGGAAAAGTGGTTAGTCTGTTGCCCAGATATGACAATACTGAAGTGAGAAGGAGAGCAATGATAGTGAATGACAAGATGGCTGAATGCTGAGAGTTTTCAATTTGTGAATGCATGGAATGAATTTGAAGGAAAGTTAAGAATCGTTCAAGCTGATGGAATGCATTTGAATGGGTTTGGTGTTGGTCATTTAGAGCGACTGATGTTTACTAAGAGTATACAGGGTTAATGCAAAATTAATACCACTAAGAGTCAGAGAGAGAGAGGTTGAGAAGTAGGTTGTGGAAGGACAAATACAAAGGTGAGGAATTGGTGATAGCAAGACAGAGTGGTACAGTGCAAAACAGTGGGGATGATAAGAATCTGAATGAAAATCAGAGTCAGGATCGGGGAAATAATGGTCAGAATGAAGAGAGGTGTACTATAGCAGAGAGTGCAGAGTGATTGTGTTGATGGGATGGCCATAAAGAATGGAGAATTGTTATGCTTTTATACTAATGTATGGAGAATCAGAAATAAAGGGGCTGAGTTTGTAGTGTTGGATTCTAATTATGTAGAAAATAGAATAAATGTTATTTGATTCAGAATCCAACATGATTTTCCGTCACAAGAACTATATTTGTAAATATTATTTAATGTAAATAACAAATTATAATTGATATCATATAACTACCTTAATTATGTCAAATATTTAATTGCTTAATCAAAGAAATGTGTTAATGGTAAATAGATTCTGTATTAAATGTTATTAAGCTATTTTATTTGTTCTTATGTCAATATTATAAAGTCTTATATTTGTAATTTAACTACGCATTTGTTGAAATGCGATTATTCTATTTATTCTTTTTGTGAAAGCTTAATGTTATGTAATAACTCTATGTAGTTGTATAGCCTAATGTAACATTCTCGAGAATATTTACGTTTATCGGTTGTCATAGAGACGCGTGTGAAGGGAGCGTGAACAGAATAAGAAGAGAAAATATATAAGAAGTAGAGAGTCGGAACGGAACTTTGGAACTATAAGGTACCAAGGAAGTAAACTAAAGAAGTAGAAGTAATTAAAAGATTCCTAAGGATAGGAGTTGAGTAGATATTTTTTTATATAAGTGAATCTTATAGTTGGCTGAAAGCAAAACCAGCCGTAGTAATAAAAAGAAATTATTGCCGTAATCGGATAATTAGAGAACTGGACATTCAAGAAGAATACTGAAAAAATCCAGTCAGTCTACAATTACGACTTATTTCTGTACTACCATGAAAGGGAATTGTACGGAGTTAAACTAGTTGATGAATGATAAATAGGAATAATTAATGTACCTTATAGTTGTTATCTGGAGTTTTTGAAGCGTGATTAGTAATGTTTTAGTTATTTAGTGTTTCGCAAGTGTGATAAATACAATTTGAAAGTGTGCTCACAAAATATTGGAAGTACTGAAGATTATTTCTGGTAAGGACAGTCATATTAGTTTATTTCAGTGTATGAAGATTTAAGTATTAGTTCCGTTGCGCTGTTTCTAACATTAACTGTAGCTTACCATCGAGGCGGAGAGTTGAAAATATAGACATTGAAGTGATATCTACAGTGGTTAGTGCCTGTTATGAGTTAATCGTAGAGTGTAGCTGAGAGATACATGGAAACTGAATAAATAAGAAATTCTATTGTAATAATTTGAGTAAAGAAACTTTGTGATTCTGAAACTGTGAAATTGTTTGAGAAAGTTTGAAAGATTGGATTAATATGAATGACTTGACTTGATGTGCTACCTTGACTGGTTTGTCATATTTAGAAGTGGAATTTATGTATTTGTCAAATAATCATATATTAAATATTTTGTTTGTTAATTTAAATATTGTGTTTGCCTGAATTTCTTTTTACTGCACCGTTCACAAAAACTCGAATCTAGCGGGAATCCCAGAAAGAAAGAAAATAAATACCATTGGCCTGATTGAATGAAAAGACTGCTAACTAATTTTGAATTAAACTTACTAATTCATATAGACTTATCTAAGGATAGAGTGGCGCAATATAATAGAAATTTCTCTACCCTTAGATCAGTGATTAATTTGCAATTAGTTTTCCTTTATTTTATGAAAGTGACTTTTAGCAAGATGGCGGATTCGAACGTCAAGAGAACACGTCACGACAGTAGCATTGATTGAATCATTACCCCCAAAGATAATTGGCATAAGTGAAACTTGGTTGACTGAGAATGATATACTGTCAGGGTAGCTTTAAATGGTGAAATGGTATGATATAGAATTTTCCAAAGAGGATAAGATGGTGAAGAGAGGGGGAGGGGCATAGTTAAGCAAAGGAATTGTGTCCTTCAAGAGTGGAAGTGGAAAATAGTAGTACATCTCAGAATTTTGAAGTTATTTGGTGTAAAGTTGAGATCAATAGAAGTATATCTAATAGGATGTTATTATAGACCAGGAAATGTGGAGTAGTACTGATTGTGAAATGTTTAGACAAATTAGTTGGGCAAGTAAAAGGAAGATGATCCTAATGGGAGATTTTAATTATATGTGGATTGGATAGAAGAGATTGTATGTAGTAACAAAGAGAGTGAATTTTGTTGAGTTTCTGCAGAATAACTATCTAAAGCAGCAAGTGATGGAAGCAACATGAGATTCATCGGTGTTAGATTTGTTGATGTCATCGGGTTGTGGTTGTGAATGAGGTATCAATGTTGCCATATGCTGATGAAAGTGAACATGAAGTATTGGTTTGGAAGTTAGTCAAACAGGAAAAAAGTTTTCCAAATCTATATGTGGAACTATAACGTGGGTGATTATGAGAAGTTCCGTAGTCAATTAGCATTAATACATTGGGTTGATGAATTGTGTAAAACAGTTGTTGACAGTGCATGGGAAATGATGAGGCAGTGTCTAATACAAGCAATGCAAAACTGCATACAAAGAGTTAAGCGAATAAATAAAGCAGGAGTGAGATAATGAACAGTGAAATCAAGCATGCAGTGTTACAAAAGAAGTTATGGAGGAAGTACAAGACAGTTTGCAGTGAACAGATGCATGAAGAATATAAACTGCAGGTCAGAAGAGTGACAAGCATGGTTAACAAAAAGAAAAGGAGTAGAATATGAGAGGAGACTGACTAATAAGGTCAGGGCTAATCTAAAGGAATTTTTCTGCTATGTGGCAAGCAAGAGGGAAAATAATTATGGCATGTTGACACTAGTAGATAGTTATGGTAGCAGAGTAACCATAGCAAATGATATAGTGGAATTATTTAATGAACACTTCATCAATGTATATAATAGTGGTGTGAATGATGCTGTGTACCCATGTAGAAGAGAGGCAAGGATTAGGAGAATTAAAGATGAGAGAATCAGAGGTGTATCAATTTAACAAGCAACATTCTTTCATTCTCTATAGGACAAGCTTCATATACTAACTTTATTATATATAATAAATCATAGAGACAACTACCATAGAGCCAGTGACACGCCAAGGGTATTTGCTGCCCAGGTGCAAACTTTTATCGCCGCACCTAATACTGCATTGTATAATCCAAATTAGACATTAGTTACATAAAATGCCGCCCTATCAATGTTGCCGCTCTTGCACCCTCGGGTTGGTATAGCCCTGCATAGAGCAATAACTTCACAATTTAATATAAATCAAAGTAATTACCCATAGACATAAAAATCCCAAGAATATGGATGGCAAGCATTCAGCTCATGACTTCTATTCCAATAAATTAAAGATGAACAAAAAATTGTATTCTTGGTTTAATCATTTATTCAAGTGTTATCAAACAAAGTTTGCATACAAAGCATCTTCATGACTGGGCTGTTTGTATATAGAGGCTAATGACTTCACATCAATTGCCTTAGTATCTCATAATGCATAGCACACGTCCTCTGTGGAGGGGGGGGGGGTAATGCTATGCATTATGGAAAGGGCCACTACCCAGACTGGGTAATCCCTTCCTAAGTGACAAATTTCACTGGCCAACACTGAAGGATCACTGCTAAACTCATCACTCCTTACCTGAATCACTACAGAACAGGAAACTCAGTGACAAGCAAAAGCCCCACCACTAATCAAGCAAACCCAAAGTTTAACTATATAAAACTTCACCACTGAGAGCCAGACCCAGAAGGGATACCAATGTTGAAGAAATGTAAAAATAATGTATTTTCCAAGATGCCAAGAAATTAACATTCTTGGTTTAATCCTTTATCCAAGTGTGAGCAAACAAAGTTTGCACATAAAGTTATTCAAAGTTTTTTCACTTGGTTTAATCCTTTATCCAAGTGTAAGCAAACAAGTTTGTGCCTGAACTATTCTCAGGACTGGTACAACTCGTATAAAGAAGCTAATGACTTCACATCACTTGCTTTAGTATCCCATAATGCAAAGCACATCTCCTTGCAGACATGTATAATGCTATGCATCATGGGAAGGGTCACCACCTAGACCGGTTTTGACCTTTATTGAGGTCTCATCAATGGGAACCAGATCCAGAAGTGATACTAAGGTTGAAGTAATGCAGAAGTCATATTTTCATATACGAATAGCCAAAAAGTGTCACACCTTATTATTAAAATACTCTGGATTAGAGAAAGCTGTTGGAAGTTTTTCCACTTGGTTCCTTAGTATCACCTCTGAGTCTGGCTTCCACTGATGAGACATCAAATAAAGGTTGAAACTGGTCTGGGTAGTAACCCCTCCTATAATGCATAGCATTATACACGTTTGCAAGGAGATGCTTTGCCCTGATATGAAGGTTGAAATGTTGGGCAATTATTTTGATTTGTATTAAAGTGAAGTTATCACTCTCCCATAGTACACTGGTGTCCAGAAGTCAACAATGAACACTATTTCTGAAAATTACAACTACAAATTCAGACAAATCAGCTTGTGGCAATTTGTGTAGCTGAGGTTACGAGTAGAAAGCACTCAACAGGATCAAAGGAAAAAAGGCTGCACTAAGCGAATTGTGTTTTTGGAAATCTTGAAGGCCGCAGAATTATTGATATTGACAGAGTCAATATCAGTAATTATTGTTTGAATTTATAGTTTAATTTTCAGAAATAGTGTTAATCCTTGAGTTTTGGACACCGGTGCACACTATGAGAGTAATAAGTTGACTTTAATAGAAATCAGCTTGTGGCAATTTGTATAACTGAGGTTTTGAGTAGAAAGCACTCAACAGGATCAAAGACTGCACTAAGCAAATTGTGTTTTTGGAAATCTTGAAGGCCATAGAATTACTGACATTGACAGAGAGTTTGGAATCTTACATAGCATTTTATCCAGGCTCTGAGCAGCATTTCAAACTAATGGAATGTGTTCCAGCCGTTTGCTAAGAGGTCGCCCTCAGCTCACTACCACAGAGCATGAAGGAGACAGATTTTTTGGTTATAACAGTAAACCATAACTGACACACCATGGCAGTTCATCTTGCAAGTCGGCTCCATTCAAGCACAGGTATGAAGATATCTCGATAAACTGTGCTAAGATGTCTGCAAAAAGTTGGCCTATATGCCTGTAGTCTACATTACTTTATCCACAGCTCATTGTAGATCATGTTTTCAGTTTTTATGGATACCACAGTGGTGTGGTATCCATAAAAATTGGACAAGACACCAATGGGCTAATGTACTCTTTACAGATGAGAGTCGTATTAGTCCTTCCTCTGAGTCTAGATGACACTTGATTTGGCATGGAAGTGGTACTGCTTACCATCACAAGAATGTTATTGAAAGGGACAGTACAATGGTGCTGTGGTCACGGTGTGTGTGTGAGGGAGGGGGAGGTATTATGTTTAATGAATGCACTGAGCTACAAGTTCCTGGATAAAGGGAAAATGACTGGTGAACAATATTGCAACAAAGTTCTTCAATGCCATGTTCGATTGTTCCTTGGTACTGTAGTCAGAGAATTCATTTTTATGGATGACAATGCCATACCACATCGTACACACGAAATGGAGTAACTTCTGGAGACCGAGGATATCAAATGAATTGAGTAACCAGCACACACTCCATATCTCAACCTCACAGAATATGTATGGAATGCAATAGAGAGACTTATCCTTGCTCTGAAGGAGGAGTGGGCCAATTTGCCTCAAGAACTCCTGAATAGTTTCCACAATACCATCAAATTCACATTAGAAATGGAAAAAGATAAAAACCTGCCATTCCTTGACATTTTAATAAAGAAACAAACCAATAATAGTATCAACCTATTATTGGTTTTAAAACCTACAAATACTGGACGTTACCTCCATTTCAACTCAGCTCATCACATAGCTCAGAAACTTAGCATTATCCATAGTCTCAAGAAAGGAGCTATACAGTATACGACAGACAAGGATGACCTACTAATGGAATTAACCACAACATCCAGAGAACTTCCTTTAAATGGTTACCCAAAAAGACTCTATAACAAGATTCTCTTTACGGATATACCACATCGACAACCTGATGACGTCCAATACATCAGTACAATTACGATTCCTTCTGTCAGCAATATTTCCAAAAAATTAGCTAACCTTTTAAAACCATATAAGATCAGAGTGGCATTCAAACCAATCAACACTATTCGGAAATTTTTAAGATCACCGAAAGATCCTCACCCATTCTACAAGTACTCTGGAGTATATAATATACCTTGCTCATGTGGTATTAGTTACATAGGTCAGACCTCTAGAAGCTTTGAAAAGAGAAAGAAAGAACAAATAGGATATGTCAGAAATAACAGACAAGACATTTCAGGCCTTTCATGCCTCTACTAACCATCACATTGAGTGGGATAAGAGCCTTATGCCATACATAGAAGATAACTACCATTCAAGAACCTTTAAAGAAGCAGCTACAGTCGCCCGCAAAACTGAAAACCTAAACAAGAATCAAGGTCTAACTTTACCAGAAATTTGGAAAACTTTTATCAGATCATTTAACATCAAAGAAATGAACTTTCATAACAATTATGTCATGTGCCATAACGAATAAATCACGTTAACGAGACACGCACATTGTCATGCACAATACCAATTTTTTGTATGAATTAGAACCATCAGTTATAACCTAGTCTGTAACCTTCATTTTAGCTTACTAGTTTGTATTCCCTGAGGATGACAATAGAAAAATTGGCGAAACATGTAGGAGGATAAAATAAAGCTACTTGACAAAGATTACATAAAAAAGTGTAATAGTCTTAACTCCTGAATAACTTGGTTCTATGCATGATGCGATGCTCTATCGCATTTCAGGGTGGACATATTCCATACTGAATGTTTTTTTCTGCATAGTTTTCTGTAAGCACTGTACATTAATTCCTTAGGAAATTTAACTTTTGCTAGAAATGTATTGCACTTTAATTTGTATAAAATTTATAAGCCATTTTTTGTGCAATATAATTTATTAGTATGCTGGCAATAAATTTTTGTCCGCATTTGGCTGTAGTCATGAAAATTTTTTTTTTATATACGGGTAAAAAAGGTAAAAATGAAGTTTGTCCTTAGTGTTTGGACACCAGCGTAGCTACCTCAATTTATTATAATGAATGCTGATCACTGTAACTATGAAAGAAAGGATTCATCTACTAAAGTATCCTACAGTGTATAAAGTTTCATGTACCTGCATCTTAGCCTACTGTGATAGGATCTCTTAATATCTATCCTGAAGAAACTGAATCTGTATTACCTATAATCATTATGGCAAGTCAGCACTAACAGACTATATTCTGGATAACCTGACACACAAGACTAAATGAAAGTACACCACCATGATACATAGAGGCCTAGAAGTTTGAAATACTATTTTTTGAAAACAAACAGGGCCTTATCCCTATATTTCCCTATTTTTTGAATGTGCATCGACCATAAAACACTCTCCTAACCTAAACAATTATGGGTAAATTAATTTACTGAGAACGTGAGGTAGTCACTTGAAGATCACTTCTAATATCTCAGAATAGCATCTGCAAGAATGCAATTGTAAGAAGGTTGTTGTTTGAAGACTCCCCAACTAGCAAGGTGTTCAAATGTTTAATATTATTGTGTATATTTTAGTTAGATACCATTTTGGGAAAGTTGGAAATGATATGCACTATTTGATAAGTTTTTTTGATAAGCACTTTTTGATTTTTTTGATTGCACTATTTGATAAGCAATTCTAGTTGCAAAAAACTTTCAATTTGTAGAACAATATATAACCTGCTCTGAAGTTGATACACGTCCCTTCCTCACTATAACACTCATATGGAGTGTTCGTAATGATTCATCATCCAAAATGTGTCTCATGGTCACTTTCACCAAATGAAGGGCAATTAGATCATTCTCATGCAGCAGTGCACTCCCTAACTGTGGCTTTACTTAAATCTGAGTGGACTTCATTCATTTCTCTTGCTTCCACATACTATCTCTTAATCTAATCTATAGTTTCTTAATTAAAATCCTTCATATAAGTCACACATTTCTTATTCACCAAAATGATCTGCTAAAACATTTCCTTATAATCTTCCACTTTTCAGAGATTAAGACTCTTAAATATTAAAGACTAAGTATCTTATCCTATCTACTTCTATCTCTCAAACCCACAGCAACTATGTTCCCCCATACATTTTGTCTTGAATGGGCATGATCTTCTAGTTTAATTAACAGTGTGCTCCTTGACTACTGACAAATTTTAATAAAGCACAAAAATACCAACTCTCCAAACACAACAGGTGCTATGCATTTTGAAAATTGCATCAGAATGGAATCTGAAATTATTCATATTAATTTAAGTACCTAGAGATTGCAAACCATTCATTCCAATTAAAAAAAAAAAAAAATGAAATCCTGCAGATTGTGAAAATTACAGAAACATCGCTTTCATTTCACATGAAAGTAAAGTCATGCTGAAAGTGATCCAAAAAAGGCAAGAACCATATGTGAACAGAGAAATACCAGACCAGACAGGGGAACTAGAAAATAGATAGCAAAGAGATGGATTATAGAAAGAACAAGAGAATTTCAGAAGGAAGTGTTCATCTGTTTCATTGATTATAAGAAAACTTTTGATTGTGTGGATCACGACAGACTATGAAATGTGATGAAATCAATGGGTATACCTGAGCATCTAATTCTCTTGATTAGAGAGCTGTTTAACAACCAAGAAGTGTTTTTTTTTTTTTTTTTTTTTAAATGTTGGGCCCATATACAGGAGGTTGGCTGGTCAACCTATAGTACATTAGTTACATATATGGGTGATGGGTTGTGAAAGGAGAAACTTGTTTCACCTTTGATTTGAACGCCTGTACATTGTATTCCTTGGGAAATACGTCAGGGGGAAGACTGTTCCACAGTAGCAGGGATGAATGGGGAGGAGAAGAAACTTGTTCTGCAGGTTTCGAGGAGTACTGTAAAAGGATGTTGGGCGGCAGCTGTACATGTTCCAATGGGCTTGGTACAGGGTGGGGGAATTATTGATGCTGTTTCAGATGAACCTTTCCCGTGAAAGTATTTATAGAATATACAGATTGCAGAGACCAAGCGTCTATGTGAAAGTGGGGGGAGCGAGTTGGTGAGGGATGGGTCATTTATTAGTCTAATTGCTCTCCTCTGTATTGAGCATTTTGAGGGACTTTTTGGAGCCCCACTCCAGATGTGAGAGCAGTATTCGAGAGCTGGGCAGATTTGTGACTTCTATAGTGTTAACAGCTGAAGTAGGGTTTTCAACGAAATAGAAAACGTAGTTTTTTGGAAGCTGAGGATGCAATGGTTGTGATGTGTTTATGCCAGGAGAGGCTTGATGTCCAAGTAATTCCGAGAAGAGAAATTTCGTCTTGTCTGTGAATTTGTGTGTTATTGAAAACAATGCTGGGGGAAAATGGTTCTTTTTTGTGAGAAATAAGACAGAACTGGGTTATACTAGCGTTGAAGTTGACAAGGCTGTCTGAGCCCCATTGGTGGATGGCTTGGAGGTCGGAATTAAGGGCAGTGGTGGCTGATGTTCTGTAGATTGAAATGAGTTGTGTAGGGTAGGGTTTGTCAAATGAAAGGGAGGAATGTAGTGTGCTGTCACCTGCAAAACTGTGTATTGGGTTAGAGGTCAACTGAAGTAGGTCATCGATATATAGAAGGAAGAGGGTCGGTGAGAGAACTGAGCCTCGAGGGACCCCAGCATTAGTTGGATGGTGAGAGGATAGGGAGCCATCTACCATCACACATAGTGTGTGTCCAGACAGGAAGCTGGCAATCCATCTGCAGAAGTCCTGAGGCAGTCCAAATGATGGGAGTTTGCTTAGTAAGCCTTTGTGCCAGACTCAGTCAAAGGCTTTGGAGATATCAAGTACAACTACTTGGGATTCGCGGAATTTCTCCATAGCGCTTGTCCAGTGATGGGTGATGTATGAGAGTAGATCTCCTGTTGAACAGCTTTGGCGGAATCCATACTGGTAGTCGCTTAATAGCCAGGTACCTTCAAGGTAGATTAGGATTTGAGAGTTGATGATTTTCTCCATTCCTTTAGATAAGACTGAAGTGAGTGAGATAGGGCGACAGTTAGATGGCAGTGATTTGTCATCCATTTTAGAATGGGTTGAATATAGGCCAGTTTCCAGGTTTTGGGATATATACCAGTGGAGTAAGAGAGTGTGTACAGGTGACATAGGATAGGAGTTTGTTCAGATGCATAGACCTTCAGAATAATTGGAGGAATTCCGTCTGGGCCAGGAGACTTTTTTGTGTCTGATTTAGACAGCAGGTTTGTGATGTCTTTTGGCAAAAGGATATAGGGGGCATTGTATGTTGGGCAGTTGGAATGACTGGATGGCATTTGCCATTGTCAGTTATGTGTGCACTGGAGGCAAAGTGTGATGCCATGAGGTTAGCTTTTTCTATGGGTGATGTTGCAAATGAGTCATCTGGGTATGATAGAGGTGGGAATAGTGTAGGGCAAAAGTTACGGCCAATTGCCTTGGCAAGGGACCAAAAGGTACGGCTTCCGTTTGGACAGGCTGCAAGCTTTTTGCCCATTCAAAATCTGTTTTGGAAGTATTGATAGTTTTCTTGCATTTGTTTCGGGCTTCAGTGTAGGCACTGAATGAGGATGGGGTTCTTGATTTGATCCAGTTGTGGTATGCCTGATTTTTCATTTGTACTGCCTTAGCACATTTTTTGGAGAACCAGGGTTTAGTTAGGGGACGGCAGGTCTGAGTAGTCTGGGGAATATATGCTTTCATGCCAGCAAGGATCACTTTGGTGATGCATTTGGTGCATATGTCTGGACTGAAACAATAGTCTAACCATGAGAATAAATCATAGTAGTCATGGAGACTGTCCCATTTGGCACCATTATAATGCCAAACTACGCGTGTGGGAGTAACTATGTAGGCGTTGTTGCATGGGGGAAGAGATAAGCACTAAGTTGTGGTCAGAATTACCCAGGGGGCTTACTACATTCACTGCATATTTGGAGGGGTCATTAGTAAGGAAGAGATCTAGAGTATTTGGGGAGTTTTTTGGGTTATCTGGTAGTCTGGTCGGTTTTTGAACAATTTGCGTGAGGTCATTAGTAACTGAATGTTTCAGCATCTCTGCCTGAAGGATCTGTATGACTGGAAGAGGAAAGCCAATTGGTGTTATGGACATTGAAATCACCCAGGAGGATGATCTCGCTGTTTGGGAAGTGGGACTGGAGAAAATCAACTTTTAAGGAGAGAAAATGAAAGAGCTCTGAGTGATTGGTGGTGTTAGGAGAGCAATAGAGACAGCAGATGAATTTGACTGAGTGGGGGAGGGATACCTTCAGCCAAAGAATGTCGCAGTCGGGCGATTCCAAGCTAGTTGTTCTCTGGCAGGGTATATCAGAGCAGTTATATACACAGACGCCACCCTTGGGTTGAAGGGAGTTAAACAGTGTATAGTTAGGAAGGCTGAGATGAATAGTGCTGGGGGGAGGTAAGATTTGAGTTTCGGTTAAAGAGAGTAGGTGGGATTTGGTGGGCTGCAGGTGGTAGTGGATGCTGTTGAGGTTAGAGTTGAGGCCATGGATGTTGGTGAAGTGGATATGCAAGGTTCTGTGAGGCATGGATTTGATTCCAAGGGTCCTGCACGTTTCCTATGCAGTGCCTGCATGCTGGTGTTCTTGGTGGCTACTGGCATCACTTGGTTTTTGTACCAGTTTGGATAGCTTGCAGTCAATTACCCAACTGTTGTCTCCATTTTGGCATTTTTCTTCTAGTTGTTTTCGGAGTTGGCGTCTTTGTTCTCTCTGGGCAAAGGTTGAATCAGGTCGAGCACGTATGAGCGACTGGGGGCAAGTGTCCTTTAGCTTGTTGTTTATCGCTGTTATAAATTTGGTTGTGTTTACTGGTGAGACGCAGGTCACTTTCACGAGACGTGGATAGTTCGTTCAGTCCTTTCTTTTGTTTATGGGTCCGATACGATGGCATTTGACGATGTTTCTGGGATCGAAATTGCATTCTCCTACAAGTTTGCCAATGTCTTCTTTTAGGGATTTACCGTTTTGTGTCAGACAAAATGGTATTTATCTGTTATCCTGAATAAACGGTATTCAGGATAACAGCGTCGAGTTTCCTATTCTTGGCCTAGAGTGACTCATGTACCGATGATATGATTAGTTCACGAAGTTAGTTAGCAGGCACAGACGCTGATCATCTCGAGCTTAGTTTCCAACTTTCCGATTTTGGGGGAGAAGATATCTATCACAATATTAAGCTGCTGCTCGATGTTTGTGACTCTTTTGCCTAAGTTTAGTATCTGTTTTAAGGAAGGGAGGCACATCGTACAGAAATAGGGCTGGTTTAGATCGGTGAAGAGCTTGTGCACCGATTCATTTATTTTCGTGCAAAAAATATGTATCCAGTTGCAGCAGAAATTGCAGAATATACTTTTTTTCCCTTCTTTGACTTCTGTTTCACAGCTGCGGCACTTCTTAATGTCATTTGGTTTGTTATTGATCGGCAACGCTACGCTGACAGGACTTGAGGTAGTCTTCTGTTGCCGCCATCTTTATTTCAGACGGTAGGCATAGCGCTTTCACATGGCTGTTTTTTAGTTGCAAAATATAGCAGATTTAATGGACTATGGGTATTTACAAGTTGTACTGTAGTAATCAGATGCTTAGTACCTTCTGTTACTTTTCTGTTTGCTGCTTATTTTGTACAAAAAAACACTTGCAGTTACGATAAGCAGGAGCACAAATTTAACGTTGATTATTTGCTGGTGCTACCTATACTGAATGATCTTGGATGGAATATAGAGCTTCTCAGAATGCCATCTAATTCTGCCTTAGACCCTTTTGTAATCACCAGTCTCATTCATTTTGCTTCCTAAACATAATAGTGCATAGAATAGAATATTCTTTCTTTAGATTTCTATACTATTGAAGGTGTTCCTCAGAATTCTGTTACATCCTCCTCCATTTTCAATATATGTGAATGACCCTCTCTTGCAGACCTTAAACATTTATCCATAGTTTTGATGACAGTACTCTGCATTCCTCCTATTCATGACAACTCTGAAGTACCAAAGCCAATATTTTCAATTATGATCCGATTTCTTTTATTCAACTGAGTACCGTAATTATTATAAAAATTATGTAAATTACTAAGACATGACCTAGCCTTCACAAAGTCATGCTGCTCCTGATCTCCCAAATGGTATTCAGCGTGAGTAGAAAAAAAGAATATACTGTTGCCCTAACTTTTTAAGATTTATAATGAATATATTACAAGAATGGTTGACAAAAACCAAGACCCAGCAAAGAATTAATATCAGTGGTAAATATAAATAATGTAAGAAATGCAGATGATACCACTCTCATAGCAGAAACTGAGGAGGATCTGGAGTGCTTGATTCTATTGGTTAAGAGGGAAAGCGAAAAATTCGGGCTTAATTTAAACATCAGCAAAACAAAAGTGATGGCTTCTGGCAATTTGGATAAAATTTTGATTGAGGGATAGTCATGAGGAAAGCTATGTTAAACCTGTCAAAAATTATGAAAGATAGAGATGTTAGTAAACCACGAAAGTTTGAATTGTCAAAGCAATGGTTTTTCTAGTAGTGATGTTTGGATGCAAAAGCTGGATCATGTAGAAGATAGACAGAAAGCAAATTGATTCATTTGAATTATGGGTGTGGGGGAGACTATTAAGAATTCCATGGCCTGAATGAATATCTAATAAGGTTTTAGGGAATACTCCTTGGAGGCAATGATTGCTGAACAGAAATTAGGTGCTTTGGGCATATTATGCAAGCAGATGAATCATTGGAAAAGTCAGTTATGTTGGGGAAGATTGAGGACAAGAGATTGAGAGGAAGAGTTGGATGGACAACATAAAGGAACTTAACAACTTGAACTTACAACAGATGAAAGAAAAGACAAAAGGCCAAGCAAGAATTGAAGGATTGGCTGTCCGATAGGTATTAGAGAATTGTGTATGGTAAGGCAGTTTCAAGGAAGCAGAGGGTTACAAGTGGGGTCCCACAGGGCTCAGTACCGGGACCTATATTGTTTAACCTTTATATCAATGACATTGTCAGAGGATTCAGTTGTTTGCAGATGATGTGAAGCTGGGAAGGATTATTAGTAATAGTGCAGATGTGGTAGCTCTGCAAGAGGATTTGAATAAGATAGACAGATGGGCAAATGAATGGGGATGTCAGTTTAATGCAGCAAAATGCAAGGTCTTGAGGTTTGGGACACATTGATGGAGGAGCTATACTGGAGGAAGTAGGGGAGACAAGAGATTTGGGGTTGATAATTGAAAGAAACCTGAAATTTAGGGGACATATTGCAAAGGTGGTGAAGGTAACAGAGAGGATTGTTGCAATAATGAGAAGGACACTGACCTGTAGAGATATTGGTCACCAGGATTTGAAAGGGATAAATTACCTGTGGAAAGGGCACAAAGGCAGATAACAAAGATGATTTCAGGCCTGTACAATGTTAGTTATGAGGATCAGCTGAGGGAATGTGGACTGCGGAGTTTGGTGGATAGAAGGAGGAGCTTTTAAACTGTTGAGAGGTGGTTATAGGGTTGACACTGAGGAGTTCTTTTGCTTGTTTAAACAGCAGGAAGGAGTGATGACAAGGGGTCATCCCTGGAAGTAAAGAAAGCAAATTGTGAGCAAGAGGGTGGTTGAAACATGGAATGCATTCCCTGATAGAGTGGTGAGAGGGAGAACGGTCAATGAGTTTAAGGAGTGGTATGATACTGTGTTTCTTAGAAAGGACTTCCCGTGATGAGTCTTTTGACTCCATGGAGGTCTGAATAATAATAATAATAGAAAGCCTTTGTTCACAAGATCACCAAGGAAGGATATGGGTTAAATAATCCAGAAAACACCTTTCTAGAAACTGAACATGTAACTTTTTAAGCTACTTATGCCTCCAAATAAGCAAGATGTTGGTCTAATCATTAAAGGTACCTGTGGCAAAAAAAAATCACATGACAACCACATAAATTTCATTGAAATTTATTACTATGGTATTGTGTTATTTTCATCATTTTAAAGGTGTTGGGGACATATTTGTTGGTCTCTCACAGAAAAATCTGACTCCATGGGGTCTTAGGATAATAATAATATTCAGTGATGAATCTAATCTACTACCTCAAGATATTCTAAACCTGGTAAGTGGAAATGGTATCCACTTGGTCAGCAAGTCAGCAAGATAAAGTACTTCAACCGGGAAGAGAAAACTACTGCCAGTGATTTTATCTCTGAAAAATCTACACATTTGGATGAAATTTTTCAAAGCATTTTATTAAAATGTACACAGGTAATTTTGGAATATTTTTATGTTAAAAACATTCAAAACACCCAAGGAATAACATCTATACATACGAGGGTGGTCTGAAAAGTTCTCAGCCTTGACCGTAGATGGCAACCCTATCGGCAAGATTTTTTTTTTTTTTCTAAGTTGGTACATCTGTCATAAGCATCCATATGAAATTCCAAGTCATTCTATCAAATAGTTTGTTTTATACAGCTGTCTGAAGCAAAAGTGTTGTCTGTATCCCTTGAAATGGATAAAATTGAGTATCGTGCGGTCATAAAATTCTTTGTAAAAGAAGGTTTAATGACAAACAAAATTCATTCAAAGTTCATAAATGTTTATGGGCACTCTTCTCCTTCGTTTTCGATAATTAAGAAATGGGTTGCTAAGTTTAAACGTGGATGTACCAGCCTTGAAGATGATTCACGTGAAAGACGTCCAAAAAGTGTAACAACACCAGAAATCATCGATCAAGTGCACGATATGGTACTGGATGACCGGCGAGTCAAAGTGTGTAAAATAGCTGAAACTATAGGCATTTCAAAAGAACATGTAGGATATATTTTGCATGAAGAATTGCAAATGAAAACGCTTTGAGCAAGATAGATGCCGAGCTTGCTCACAGCAGATCAAAAACGCACTCACATGAAAATCTCTGAACTATGCTTGGAGCGTTTTAACAAGAATAAAACTGATTTTGTGCATCGATTTATTACTACAGATGAGACTTGGATTCACCATTACACACTAGAATCCAAACAGCAGTCAAAACAGTGGACAGAAGCTGGTTGTTCAGCGCCAAAGAGTTCCATCAGCAGGAAAGGTAATGGCATCGGTGTTTTGGGATGCTAAAGGTATTTTGTTTATTAATTATCTTGAAAAGGGTAAAACACTAACCAGGGAATATTATTCCGATCTGCTAACCAGACAAGATGAAAAATTTTCGTCTAGTCTGGTTAAAAGTCTTGAGAAAAGACGGTTTACAGAAGAAAAAAATAATCTTTCATCAGGTCAATGCACCTGCCCACAAAGGTGTTTTGTCAATGGGAAATTTAAGGGATCTGCACTATGAATTGTTTGAACATCCAGCTTATTCCCCAGATTTGGCTCCCTCTGATTTCTATCTCTTCCCGAAACTAAAATTCTTCTTTGCTGGTCAGCATTTTTCTTCGAATCAAGAGGTGATTGCAGCTGTAGAGGGGTATTTTGCAGATCTTACTGAGAACCACTACAGGGATGGGATAATGGCACTGGAGAATCACTGGAACAAATGTATTAGTCTTAAGGGAGATTATGTTGAAAAATAAAAATAATTTTGAAATTATAAATTAGTTTTTTCATTGATAGGCCAAGAACTTTTCAGACCACCCTCGTAGTGTTTCTTAGGAACTTAGCTATAATTCAACTTCACTAAATCATTAATAAATAGCAATTATATCAATTTTATCTTTCAAGCCTCTTTTTGCACAGTCTGACAAAAATTATTAAAATCAAAAATTAATTCTCAAATACTACAGATTTTTTCAATATACCAGTCTGTATTTCTTAAGTGATACAAATTGTAAAGTTCACTTGTGCTTTATTTATTTAAAAAAATTTAAAACAAATTAAATAAATCTTTTATTGATCACTTTTCCATTATAACATCTACTTATTCTTGGACTATCAATGTAGCAGTTAAAATCTGTCCCCCCCCCCCCCAAATCAATTATGCTCTGCGATTTGTAAATGTGAATTTGTTACTATGAAGAAACCTGTGCTGATTAATTTGACATTTCTGAGGTAGTTGATTGGATGGAATATAGAGCTTCTCAGAATGCCATCTAATGGTCTGCCTTAGAGCCTTTTATAATTGAGTCACCAGTCCCTTTCATGTTGTTTCCTACACATAATGGTGCATAGAATGGAATATTCTTTCTTCAGATTTCTATACTACTGCAGGTGTTCCTCAGAATTCTGTTACATCCTCCTCCATTTTCAATATATGTGAATGACCTTCTCTTGCAGACCTTATAAGTTTATCCATAGTTTTGATGACAATACTGCATTCCTCCTATTCATGACAACTCTGAAGTACCAAAGCCAATATTTTCAATTATGATCCCATTTCTTTTATTCAACTCAGCCATCATTATTATAAAAACTATGTAAATTACTAAGACATGACCTAGCCTTCACAAAGCCATGCTGTTCCTGATCTCCCAAATGGTATTATTCTTATCCACCCAATCCTAAATTTTTTCTTTGACCAAGTTCTAATACTTTTACAACCACTCCCAAAATATTGATTGGTCCATAACTTGCCACTGCATTCTTGGTGCTTCGTTTAAAGCAATGAAACTATTTAAAGTGAGCTGATATCCCATCTAATCTCATGGCCATATTTGCATTCAGATTCTACAATATTAGAAGTATTTCCAATTCATCAACATCTTGTCTAACATCACAACCATTACAACTCATCAAAGTTATCCTTACATAATCATTCTTCCTTTTACATGCCACAGCGAAAGAACTTGGATTTCCTTTGGCTTGTTCAGCTAATTTCTTCTCATAATCTCATTTTGCCTTCTTTACAATAAAACCATACTGGTCACCTTTCTTACCTTAACCTTGTACTGTTCATGAGTTTGCTTGTCACCTTTCGCCTTATATACCCCTCCACATCATTTTCTTGGAGGTCCTGCTTAATTATACTTCCGCCTTACTCCTACCTGATTCAACAGTCTGTCATTGCGTATATACAGCCTGATATTGCTTGTTTTGGGTACCCCCCTTGACTATCTGCCATGGTCTGCTAACATCCTCCCCTTACAAATTCTTATGCTATGTTAATGTTTCACGCTGCCTCCAGAGTTCGTCATATCACTTGCTCTGTAGTTACACATACCCAACTTCTTGACAAACTTACAGGTTTTGCAACCTCCCAAGTCCAGACTACATCTTCACTCTCCCCAATCAGAGACAATGTAGCCAACCTCAGTCACATATCTTTCTGCTCCTATGACCTTTCCAACAAACCCCCATCCCCAACACCCCAAGTGCCCTTCATGCTATTTCAAGTGTCCAAGACCATACAATGCATTGTTACTATGATAAGGAACATACCTAGAGATAAGAATAAGGATATACTAACTGTTATTATATTGGTCAGCCAACACATGCATTTAAGTTTGGTCACCTAGTTTCTATTTAATGTAGAAATTCTGGTGAGATCAAGAAATGAGTAATTAAAGCAATATCAGAACTTTGAAACGCTGGTCATGATGACAGGCACTGAGTAAAGATGAGAGGATAGACAGAAAAAGGCAATGATTTCATACAGGCACTTAAGTTAGTGAAGTAAATTTTAATAGATATTACATAAGGGAAGTATATCTAAAGTAGATGGTGAGAACAAAAGATTGTAAAATGATTCATAATTATAAATTATCACTATTTTTACATCACAGATAAACAAGGCCATCCTTGGAAGTTGTGTGAAGGCATAGTGAATAGAGGGTGATAAAGTGGATGAGTGGAATGCATTGCTATAAAATGCTAGAAGTATAAATTAGTTTAACAAATGTTGCTTACTGAGTTGAGACCTCCCAGGATGATTTCTGACTCCATTACAGAAATTAAAAAAACCTAAGACAGAATAACACTTTAGTTTGCTAGTGAACACTGGACTAATATTTCTTTATACGGAACAGCCAAGTTTTCATGATATATCTATATCAAACTATATGAAAATTATATCAAGCAATTTGTAATACCTTCCAAAGAAGTAAAATTCTGAGGATCGAAAAAGTGTAAAATACTTCTAAAATAAGATGAAAAGTTTTAATGAAAAATTAAGACTTCTAAATATTTTATTGAATACAAGTTAAAGATTATTTTTATCCATCTTAATAATAATAATAAAAAAACTTTTCTTTCTTTCTTAACAACAAGACTAAATCATAACTGCAGAACTTAATCATGGAAGGCTAATTAATCACAGTTGTTGGATAGTAGAAAGTTCTTTCTGCAGATAATCAAAAGTAGAACAATTAGTTTTGGCTCTTCTGATGAGGCATTTTATAAAATGCCTTATCAGAAGAGGGTTATAAGAGAATTTTTATAATCCTCCACAAAACAAAGTTTCAATACGTCGAGTGCCTATTCCTTATATCTG
Organism: Typopeltis vanoorti; assembly: GCF_054136105.1. Classification (NCBI taxonomy): domain Eukaryota; kingdom Metazoa; phylum Arthropoda; class Arachnida; order Uropygi; family Thelyphonidae; genus Typopeltis; species Typopeltis vanoorti. The sequence continues at coordinate 113,639,634 of NC_143563.1, read as the reverse complement.
CAGTATTTTAGAACCTATCGCAAGAATTTTAAGGAAATATGATTTAACAACTACATATTCACCTATTAACAAATTGTCTTCTCATTTTCCTTCTCCTAAAGACAAATGCTGCTCAACTTTATCTCTTCCTGGAGTTTATCAAATTCCTTGCAACTGTGATCTCTCCTATTTTGGACAGACTGGACGTTCTCTTGAAAAATCAATCCAAGAACATCAATCCTCCATTCTTCACAACAAACCTGAAAAGTCTGGATTGGCTCAACATGGGATTGAAACTGACCACAGCATCTTTTGGTCCAGGACTCGCCTCTTACCTAGATACTGTTATAGGTTCGAATGTTTGTTCAAGGAAAGCGTGGAGGCCATGCTCCGTCGTCCCAACCTGAATCGTAATGACTGTATATCTATATCAAAAATCTAGGAAAGTCTAATCAAGATTACTCATTAATTTTTTTTTTTCCCTAATCATGTCTCTACTTCAAGCAGACCACTGAGGATGGTCTGCTATTTCCAGACTGAAATATTTGTTTAATATCTTTCTTGTGTTTACGTGCATATATCATTCATTTGTATGCTATTATTTATTTATTTTTTTACTTTGTAACCTATTTTTTTTTTTTTTTAATGTCTTAACTAGATTTGGCAAAGAGACATAAAATTCTGAAATTTGAAAAACAGTGAATTCTTTCAGTAAATTTGCTTTATATAAAAAACAAGTAAAATTATAGAAATAAATATTATTATTGCGATGAACAGAAACATTTCCATCTGATATGTGAATGATTTAAATAACCCATTTACATGTGAACTGAGTACAGATGAATATTACATATTTTATATTACATTACTGCTGAACGACAAATTGCCATACAGTAGAAAGCAGTAATTGGGCATGAGGAATATAGTGTGCGCCAGGCCAAGAAAGTTGACATACAGTATATTCTGACTGATGGCACATCAATTAATTGGGACAAACAAAAACTCATAAAAATAACCAGAATTCAGTTCACTTATTTGGGACTACATGCTTGTGGCATGCAGCATGGTGGCCATTTTACTGAGTCAGCCACTGCTGCTTCAAATAGCACACACAGTATTCAGAGAGTGTAAGATGTTCTGTTGTACCGTATTTTGTAAAATTAACTTGCCAAGATGCCAGAGATATTTGATACTAGCTAAAAGATTACTTTACTGACCAAATCAAAAGCCAACTGCCTAACACCAGTCATCACCTTCTGTTAGAGATAACTGGAGGGCCAAAATCTAAGAGCTACACATCTGAGTTATTGAAGCAAGATGAACTGAGAGAGAAATGGACATTATGTGAAGGACAACAGAGAACATCCTACAAACACAGAAGATGAAGAGACCTTCAATCAATGGTTTCCTGTTTTAACAGCATGAGTGTGTCAATGGTCCATGGTTGAAAGTCTGAGGAGTTGGCTAAAAAGGCTGAGTCATAAGAATTTTAAGCATCAAATTGCTGACTATCTCAATGGAAATCTATGCATGATATTAAATTCGAGAACGCACATGGTGAGAAGGATAGTTTATTAGAGAAGGAATTATAGTGCTGATACAGCAAGTGCTGACCAATGGAAATCCACAAAACTGCTCAACTTACTTCAGAAATTGTGCACAGATGACATCCACATTGTGCTGATGAAACAGTGCCAATGATGGATAACTCTCTGACTTGAAAACACAAAACCCTGAATGAAAGCAATTGATTAAGTAACTGCATTGCTGTTTAAACATGTTAGGAAGAGAGAAGCAGTTTGGTATTGAGAAAATCACTACATCTCGATGCGTTAAGGGGCTTGGAATGGATAGTATACCAGTTCTGAAGTATGCTAACAAGAATGGATGGATGACTTCTGAAATTTTTATAAAATGTTTACTGGGGGTGAGACATGAAACAAAAACTTAAAAGTCCTGCTGCTTTCTGACAGCTGTGTAGCACATCCTCATTTAGATTGAAAAAAAATTCTGGAATTTCTGCCTCCCAACACATCTTTATGGTAGCCAAAGGACATGGGAATTACAAAAAATTTGAAGACACACTGGAAAACTAGTAAATAAATCCTTGAAGCATCCAAAGAAAATCTGACATCAACATTCAAGGTTGATGTCAGATTTAAGATATCAGTGCAAGAATTAACCTTTTACAAGTTTGTTGCTGATAGTTGGCAAGAAATGAAGAGCAAGACTGTACAGAACTGTTTTGTTGATTGTAGTTTTTAATCATTCCTGCTTGGAGGTATCAAATATCAATAGCAAAAACAAAACCAATTTTTAATTACAGCACCAAAAATCACAGAGTTTGTAAGAAATCACAAAAAAAACATGCAATGTTATAAAGAAAATTAATATTGTTAGGATGCAACTGTTGAACAAATTTCAGTAAAACACCAAGTGGTATCAGAAGACCAAGGAAGTGGGAAAGTTAACAAACTTGAGTGAAGGTGAGAAACTGATCAAGATACCAGAAAATTTATTGCTAGACTGCAACTATTTCATGCAAGAAGGCAATCTTTTATATGCACTAGATAGGTGTGCTGATTATGTTCATTTGTAGTATCAAACTGAGTATACCCTGACATGTTATTCTGAACACAACAGGATATAATCAAATTCCTCAAACATTAATTTTACAAATTATACACACATAATCAACAAGTACATGTCTGTCTGTTATACCTTAAATTCAAACTGTTTTTAGCATAAATATATTCCACTGATCTGAGCCATTTCTTTCAGAACTCACGTTTGTATTTTTGTTATCCAGTAAATGATAATTTTGTCTTCTGTTTTGTATCTTTATAAGTCAACAAAAATTTGCATAATTGTGGCAGCTGTTGAACTGTGCTAGTGTTCGGTCCTGATGTGTCCTAATCAAGTGGAATCTACTATATTTGATATGCAAGATAAAACAGCACGTGAAGTGCTTAGTTATAAGTTCTGGTTTTTTCAATGCAGCAAGTGAGAGGAAGAATAATTATGGGAGGTAAGCAGGTAATAACCACTGTGAAGAATAGCTGAAGTATTTTATAGCAGTAATAGCAAGTGTGTACAAAGCTTGAGCAAAGTGGTAATAAGTGAGCATGAAGAAAGTTAAGTTAAATTCAATGTTAAAGTGGTGGTGGGGATGATACCATAACACAGTATATTTTAAGATAATTTTCCAGAGCTAACAGAACCTTTGAGGCTCAAATCTATGCTGGGTATGGTGAAGGTGATATAAATAATATTTTCTGTACAGATCATCTTGGGATTATTGATGTACATATTACAACATCATGAAAGATGTGCTAGATGGACACAAAGCGGCATATCTGAATTAAGCAAAATCCTTTGACAAACTGCAAAATGACAAGTGATTTAAAATGAGATAGATGGGAAAACTAGCTCTCTATGCAAAGATACTACATGAAGGTGGACACAATACAGTATTACTAAAGAGATAAATTATGCATGCCACAAGGATTTATCATTTAATTTAACTGTTCAAAAAATATTGAGAGAGAGAGAATGAATTAGAGAGATGCAGGTCTTTATTGATAATGAAAGGTTCAGGAAAGTCAAGAGTACAAAATATAAGAGGAGTAATTAGTAAACAAGGAGCTGAAATGTAGGGAGGGCACGATGTGAATGTTATCAGAACAATAATGATTTATGGAAATGAGAAAGCCACAAACATATAGTAATAAAGGTAATTGCTTCACTACATGGCCTTAACCATACTACATCTGGAATGTTGAGCATGTAGGTTTTCATCACCTGGTTTTCAAGCCAATGAACAGCTTTTGCAAAGAGTGCAGACAAGAAGACTATGGTAGTATCAAGCCCCTGGAATGCTGACTTTAAACACATATTGTGGGGAAAAAAGTCTGTAGTCTGGATAGAGAGATAAGCTGGTGAGTAGTTTTCTCAGCTATTGCATCATGATATATTGTAAAAATTTCATCTGATCCATTCTTATATTGACTTATGCAGGTATTTTACAGTCAAATTTTTTTTTAAAAAAATTTTGTAGTGCAAAAATTGCATAAATATGCATAAAACAATTTTCAAGTCATTTGTGAGCATACTGTATGCTAATCTTTATAAATATAAATTTATAATTTATGATACTAAAACAACTTACTATGGATTTTTGATATGGAATTGTATAAAACATCCTCCTTTTTTATGGAATTGTGTAAAACATCCTTCTTTGCACAAATGAACTGAGCAGATCTCACATCCATATACTGTTTCTCTGCGTTTCCTCAACACTCGGTAATGGTATTTACATCTTCTCTGTCTTCCTGCCATTCTTACACATTTGTGTGCCACTGGAAAAAGGGGTGCACTTTCTGAACATCTCTGATTTCTTCTGTTCGTATGTGTAAGTATGTGTGAGTGTCTGTTCATGAATGTATATATAAAACCAAAAACGAGTTCCACAACGTGAAAGCCACAAAGGTATTTTTGTTTCGGCATTCTGATAGCTTATAAGAATATATTTTAATATATCCATGTAGTCTTAATACATTCAGAGAAATACAGACAACTATATTAATGCAAAGTAAATATTTACATTTAATTAATATTAGTTGTCTTTACTGCTTTTGGCATTAACATGCCACCTAATCATAAAATAAAGATATTCACAATTTAGATTTAAGGAACAAAAGATGGGGGGGGAGAGAAAAGCTTTAATATGTCTCATAATAAAAAAATAATTACAAACAAAAACAAAAATTGCTAAAATAACAGATTATTGATTAATGAGGATTCAAGATCCGAGTTACACCTTCATAATTTCCATACTAACATTAAAAGTGCATCATCTAAGATAAAGAGTTTAAGCTAAATTTCGCTCTAATTAATACTAATTAACAAATGATATTTGTAGTTAAAAGCTGCAATAAACCATGGAATATTCTTTTTAAAAAACGTAAAAGAATCAATTTTAGAATGTCAACAGCCATCACAGAATTTTGAATTGACAGTGAGGGTTGTAAACTTTCTTGATAGCAGAGACAAACTACACAATTTGCAGTCTGACTATGCTAAATGTTAGAAGTCTAAAATGCTATTGGAGCCTGATGCTCATACCACTACAATCTGAGTATCTGTGAAACTTAAGTTACATCAGACTTCCCATTTGTAGGCTATTTAGTAGCTGAGAAAGGGATGAGGTTTGTTAGTCCCTTGTTTAAAAGGAAAGGCCAGATCTCAGTGGCAGTCAAAGTGAACTAGTAGGTGGATTCAAGTCATTTGGGAACAATACAGATGCATTCCATTACCTGATACAATACTGCTATGCTTAATGGAAGTTTGAAGGTGCCCACAAAACATGTTTAGATTCAAGGGAAAAGTCCTGTTTTATCCTCCGAATTTTTTTCTAACATACAATTATGATTTCAGGGTTACAATGGATATCATCACCAACATTTCTTCTTTTTAAGGGTACAGCAGCAAAACAGCTATTCCACATACCAGCTGTTATATATTATATTACCATGTGTCTGCTTAGAGGAAGGCTGTGCAGTGGTATGTGGAGGATACTGCTGGGGTCACAATTTGTAGTGCAATTAGATGAAATTTTTCATGTATATGATATAGTCAAGAATCTTCTAATACATATATTCCATATGCTCCTTCCATTTTAACTAACAAAAAACATGCATAAAAGGTAAACTCCTAATAATCTACCACTTCACAAATATACAAGAAGATACAGTCAATTTCAATGGCACTCATTTTCACATCGAGTCTTCCAAACCAGGCCTTCCTAATCAGCTGTTGTTACTCATCTGGCTTGTACTCATTTCCACAGTTATTGATTCTTTTAGTCTATAAGGATGGGTTTTGTACACATGGTCTCTTTAATATCCCATCTCAAAGAATGGCTCTCTTAGAATCCTCTCTTTTTGATCTTTGGCTAAAAAACTGTCTCATTCTACCAAATTCATTTGTTGTCTATACTGCTCCTCCCAATATCATCAATCTTTCTGAATGTTGATTTTTCTCTTGTCAAATTAACATAATAGCTCAGTCATCTTCGATGCAGATTTTATTTCACAATTCCAAATGAATTTCCTTTTAATTGCAACAGGCACAGATACTGATTCATTTGTTATAACCAGTGATCCAACAAACTGTTCATAAGCCTACCATAAAACCAGATAATCCTAACCACTCTCCAAACGCTCTTCATTAACAATGACACTCAAGTATGCTGCAGATATTGTATGTCATTTTAAGCAACCAATCCAGATAACTTACTGTTGATTTCTGTGGATCAATAATCATACAGTCACTATCCTTTGTGTGTTATCTGGCATTATAAAAATGTCAAGTGGGATTATCTTGATGAGTTCTATATTTCATCTCCTGGTTGGATTACTGTTTGCAGTTTTCTGATCTAAACAGCCACAAAGAATAACCAACAATTTTCATTGGCATAGAAACATTGGTTGTAACTTTTGTTCAATCCCTTCCAACTCTCTTCAACAGGTCTATGTGTCATAGACCTGTTCTTTGGATTTGTTCTGATAAACAGACAAATCCAATATTCTGGCTTCTTATTTTACCTCTAGTAGGCTAGAGTCTTGTTCGTTATTAGAATTAACTAAAACAAATCGCTCCACCAACTAAGAACGGCCATACACCACCACCCACTGAATCCAGAAAGAGCTCTTAATCTGTTAGTAGTGAGAGCAAGAAGTGGTATGATAGACTTTGTGTTTCCTAAGAAGGACCTCCCACAATGAGTCTCTTGACTCCATGGAGGCCTGAGTAATAATAATAATAATAATATTTTATCTCCAATCATTTGAATGTAATGACCTTGGTAAATGTCCTCCAACCTTCCAAAACTATAACATTAATGACCCCTTTAATTTTTCATCAGCAAGAGAGTAGTAAAATCTCTTGTCCTAAAGAAATTTCTCAGACTGTTCCAATGGTTTGTGCTATGTTATATTATCATCATCATCATTCGAGGTATGGAATCAAAAAACTCATGTGGGAGGCAGCAGGGATGTCCTCGTTCCCACCCATACCCCTCCATGAAAAAGTTCTTGCACATTAATTTGATAATCACCCTAATGTTTCAAATATACAATCCCCTAATCCTGTCTTCTGACTCCCATATTGATTTCCTGCTTCAAGAACTGCAAAATTTGTAAAGTTTGATGTCCTCGCTATCTGTGAAACCCGAAGAAGCTCTGAATTAACAGCAAAACGGAACAATGGCAACCAAATTTTCCTGGGAGCTTCAGATAACACTACAAGGACTGGAAGAGTTGGCTTCATCGTAAACGAAAAGATAACTAAAAATATTATTTCTTGTACAATCCATAACAATAAAAATAATAGTAGCCTATGCACCCACCTCAACAGCTGACAAAGAAGAAATAGAAAAATTTCTATGAACACCTACGAGAAACATTACTGAAAAAAACAACATACACAATAGTTTGGAGATTTCAACGCAAAGATTGGTACAGGATTTATTGAAGAAAAATACATTGGGCCTTGGGGGAAAAGGGAAAGAAATGAACGAGGTGAACTCCTGGCAGAATTTGTAGAAGCAGAAAGGCTGTACATTATGAATAGTTTCTTTAAAAAGAGAACTGTAAAAAGATGGATTTGGCAATCTCCAAATGGAGAGACAAGAAATGAAATTGATTTCATCCTAACAGATTGCAAAAGAATAATAAAAAATGTCTAAGTCATTGGGAAAACTTATGCGACATTCATTCAGACCACCATCCAATAAGAGCTACTCTCAAAATACATAAAAAAAATGAAGAATGCATACGAGTACAGTCCATCCATAAAAAAATGCTCAAAACAGATAAAACCAGAAGAATTTAGTAAAAAGGTGGAAGAAACCAAATGGAAATTAAAAAATGACATTGACGAAGATTTAACAAACTTTAACAATAAATTAATGAACTGCAAAGAAAGAAACTCGTATGAACTTCCTCCTAAGATCAGGGAACGCCTATCAACAAGAACAATAGAACTATTGAAGAAAAGAAGAATACCGAAAGATACAGGAAAAGATCATTTAGAATATAAAATTATTTGTAAATAACTAAGGCAAAATATCAAAGACGACTATAACATATATAGAACAACAAAATTGGCAGAAGCAGCTAGGCTCTGCAGCAGCCTAAAAAAGTAGAAAAAAAAAAAAAAATCTAAAGCAACTACCGTCAGCCTTAGACATTCAAGGAAACAGACACACAAACAGAGGTGAAATGGAAAAAATAGTAAAATTGTTTTATGAGAACCTTTACTCATCTAAACAAGTAATCACAGTTCCAGTACCAGACGAAAATTTTGAAAATCTGGAAATACCATCTGTCCTACCTGAAGAAATAAAAATGGCTATCCACCATATGAAAATGGACCGATCACCAGGAAGGAATTGACGGTATAAAATCTGATGAATTAAAAAAGGGTGGACAAATACTCTTTAAAGCTCTAGCAGAAAGGTTTACCCGATATATATACAAACAAGGAAAGTACCTACTGAATGGAAAACATCAAAGACCATAATTATGCATAAAAAAGGTAATAAAGAACACATCAGTAACTACAGACCTATCTGCCTATTAGCGCACACACATAAAATATTCGCCAGAATCATTCTAAACCGAATACAAACCTCCATCAATGAAAATAGCTGCAAAGAACAGGCTGGTTTCAAAAAAGGCTTTTCAACAATAGATCACATTCAAACTATTACTCGGCTAACAGAAAGATGCAGAGAATACCAGATCGCACTTTGTCTTCTTTTTATAGATTTTAAAAAAGGCATTTGACACTGTTGAGCATAACGCAGTATCCCAAGCTTTAATAGAACAAGGCATAGAAAAAAGCATACATCCAACTCATAAAAGGTATCTACAAAGAAAGCACAACAAATATCACCCTTTTCAATCACCCGATTAAAATTAACTTAAGTAGAGGGGGTACGTCAGGGTGATGTCTTATCACCTAATCTTGTCACATCTACTCTGGACAGCATCATCTGAAATATTGACATGAAAGATGGAATAAACATTGATGGCGAAATATTAAATATCCTATTATTCGGCGATGATGTGATATTAATATCTCAGTCACCCAAACTCTAAGAATCAATGCTGAATAACATAAGCCAAAACTGCCAAAAAATTGGATTGGAAATACACCCTGACAAAACAAGATGGATGAAAAATAAATACTGTAAAGATCATACAATCACTCTAGAATCTCACACCATCGAAAAAGTTGAAGAATACATCTACCTCGGCCAGTCCATAAAAATGAATAATGATATATCAAATGAAATAGCAAGGAGAAAAAAAACTGCTTGGATAGCCTTCAACAAAATAAAATCAACAATTACCAACCAAAACATAGATACAGACATAAGAGCCCATCCTTTCAATAGTCACATCTTACCAGCATTAACTTATGGCAGTGAAACATGGAACACAACTTTAAAAGAAGAACAAAACTTAATAACAACTCAACGTGCAATAGAAAGAAGAATATGCAACATAAACAAAATAGACAATGTAAGACACACAGAAATCAGGAAGAAGTCTGGACTCACAGATATAATAAAAACAATCTACAACAGCAAAAGAAGATGGGCAGGAGATCGTGCCAGAATGAGAGACAACAGATGGACAGTCAGAGTTACAAACTGGTATCCGAGAGATACCAAAAGGAAACCTGGAAAACCAGCCTTAAGGTGGGAAGACCCAATGATTAAGAAAGTGGAAGAAAATAGAGAAGAAGGGCCCAAGACAGGAACAGCTGGACTCTTTACGGCCTGCAGTCATGAAGAAATCCTGACTGAAACCACAGGTCCATCAAGGTAATCCAATCCTATTCACCAGACTCTGGAAAGCACATTTCCTCATCTTCCTTCATACGCAACATTTCAGAGACTAAAAACTTCTTTAATCAATAATTTCTAGACCCTTTCCAATATTCCTTCATCCTTCTGAATTTCATATATCATCCACTTTGATCAAATGCCAATGAAAATTTGGAAAAACTCAAGCTGTTTGATATATATATATATATATATATACAGACTTACCTAAGTAGGTTCCTAAGTTACAGTCTTTCTCACTTTTGCAACTGGATTACCAGTTTTTCTTTCCAGCTACACATTATACATGATTGTGGATGGATCTCTACTCTTAAATTTTGTTATAAGGTACCGTCATTGTATGACAGTACCTAGTACGGACACTAGTACACATACTATCATTTTTCCTTCAGTATTATTAAGAAGGGTCTTCATTTGAATACAAATCCTAACCAAAATTTTGCTAATACAGTATGTGGCACTTTTTTTTTTCACATTTGACAAACTCTGCACCATACAAATAAATAAAATTTCAGGAATGCCAATTTTCTATTACTCTAAATTCTGATCTCCAAACTGTTCTTCACTGGATTCTTGCTAACGTTATTAAATTCAGTGATAGCAATGTCAAAGGGCCTCCCTCGATGAGTCTACGGACTCCTTGGAGTTGCATGTAGTAGTAATAACATTGTTTTATTTCTTACAAATCAAATAACCCTTCTAGCTTTATTTTTGACAATATACCAAAATCTCTAGATAACATGTAATTTCTCTTCTTGAGCTAACTTTGATTTTCAATCTTTCTTGGCACATACATTCCATAAGGACTGTCTCCTCATCATTTGAAAAATTACATATTCTCTTTCACACCAGACACTGCTTTTGAACAACTATTATTCACTAATTGTTCAGAAACAGTGTCTTGTGTGAAATCTTTCTAATAAATGAATATTGTTCTCACAGTTGGGGATTTTGAAATAAAAGAGGTTTTTAGTAAGGAATTTTTAGGAATAAAAATCCCTGACTCAGTACAGCAGAGAGCTATTAGGATGATTAATCATCCAGATGTTCAAAAGTATACCACACAATAGATGTGTAGAAGCCAACCCATACTTGGATATGAAGTGTATGATAGTGTTCAAATCACATGAATAACAACATTCAAGTTATCAACTGTATCTATTACGAGATCTAAATCTTCACCCTTAATCTCAAAGCAAGTGACGTCATGTTACTGAATGCAAGAAATGTTTGCATGCTACGTTAAGATAGATGGATGAATGTAGAACAACCTAAATTACATAATTTGCCTAACAGTTTCATACATATTAAACTAAATGTACACAATCTATTTTTATATTTCTAGTTATTTTATAATAATAATTATTTTTTTTTGTTGTTGTTAATGGCAAGACATAAGGAGAGAGATATCTTTCTAATACAAAATAAAACATGAATTTTATTTTTATGAGATAACTCTAACCTTCAACTGTATAATCACTGGTGAGGGGTAGGGAACTTTTGTAGCCATTAATAAGCATAAAGAATAGCTTAAGTCGTTTATTATACATAAAATATAATCCTGTAAAAGCTATGCCAGAATCAACTTTATGTATTCTTTATTTTATCAAATTACCCTTAGTGGGCAGTTTTTTTTTTTTTTTTTTTTTTGTTGTTGTTGTCTAAATGAATATTGTTCAAGCAGATTATTTTCATGAAATAGATGCCACACACTAATCACATATATCTTAAGTCTTCAAGAGTTAACCAAGTTTTAAATTATGATCTATTCGTTGTTCCATTATTTATTTTATTTTTTTTAAGAATTCAGAAATGCTTGGTACCCACAGAGCTTGGAGCTGTTGACCCATTTCCAAAACATTATTACTTGAGTAAAATGAACAGTTATGATATGAAATACATTATGTAATATTAATCCCTCCCATACTTCCATAACATATCTGTAACTAATGCAATAAAATAATAAAAAAAATTCTTAAAAGCTGGCAAAAATTGTATTAAATGAGATACTTTTTTGAATAATAAAATATGGTTAAATAATTTAATTTCCCTGGTCAAGAATGGTGCCATTGGCACCAGGAAAGAGATGTGGAATAAAGACGAATTTAAAAAACAATATGTTGCATAAGTAGTTAGTTACTGAGACCATAAAGACTTAATAATTATTATTTCTTTTTGTTGTTGTCAATGGCAAGACAGAAGGAGAGAGAAATCTTTCTAATACAAAATAAAATATGAATTTTATTTTTATGAGGTAACTCTAACCTTCAATTGTATAATTACTGGTGTGGGGGAAGGGGGGACTTTCGTAGTCATTAATATGCAAGAAGAATTGCTTAAGTCGTTTATTATGCATAAAATATAATGGTCTCAGTAGCAAGTTACTGAAACCGTACAGACTACAACACGAGATATTTCTAAATAACTATAAGATTGATCTTAAAAGGTGCCTGTGGCATAACTATAAACAAGAAATTACACAATAACCACAGTAATTAAATTTAATGAAAATAGAGATATTTTGTACTGAAAATAACAGTAAATCAGGGTGTAGAAACAAGCAAATCAAAGAACAGGAATACAAGGTATATACAATAATCAGTTTATCAAATAAAAATTATTGCTGCAAGCTAAAAATTAATACATAAATAATTTGTTAGGCTGATGTAAAAGGGCTTAGAAACTTTCTTTGAAAAGGCATTCATACTTAAAACTGCTTCTATGGAGAAGATGAGCTTCATCCCATTTGATACTGAGTTTAGCGTCAATACTATGCTGTGGCAGATCAGACTTTTTAAGTTTCATGTGATCAGAGTAATATTGATGTTCATTATTTCTTTTTTTTTTTTCTTCACAGAATGGCCTGTCTGCCCAAAGTAGGTCAACCCGCATTCACAAGGAATCTGGTAAACACCAGCTAATGACAGAGTTGACAGTTTGTCTTTTTTTTTTTTTTTTTTTTTTGCAGATGGTAACAAATGAGAAATTTTGTTGATAAGAAAACATGTGGGAATAATGTGATACTTCTTCAAAATTCTACCAATAGGTTCAGAAATACCAGAAATATAAGAAACTGAAACATAGAAGTCAATTATCTGCTGATTGTTGTAACCATTTAATTCCTCTAAAGCTTTGACAGCGAGAAGTTCTTATTGTAAGCTTAAGGGAGAGGAGCAAACATTATGTGCTCTATTAACTTGACTAACACCTATTTTTTGAGAGGTGTAATGACGACTTTTGATGAATACATCTACAAATAAAGGTAGGTTTTTGATAAACACTGGTTGACACAGTATAGTATTGACACTAAACACAGTATCCAGTGGGATGAAGCTAGTCTTCTCCATAGAAGTAGTTTTAAATATGAACATTTTAAAATATGAAAGGTTTAAATATTAAATATGAACTTTTCAAAGAAAGCTGTAAAGCCTTTTTACATCAACCTAACCTGAATCAGAACAATTGTCTCTCTCTCTCTCTCCCAAAAGTTTTTGAGATTCTCATTTTATGTAAACATCAAAAATAGTTTTAATATTAAGTTAAGGGGATAATAAATCCCTCATTATTTTAAAGCTGGATACGAAACTCGGAGATCGAAATCTAAGAGTTTCATGCCGAAGAATTATCGGCGAGTCCAAGCGTAAGTCACCACCTGGTAGTATGACACTAGGGCAACTCGGTGCAAGCTCCATCACTATCGTTAATATTTTCTCATAATGTAAAACGCAGCTCCTAGGAGATGTATTACTGTTTTACGTTATGAGGAGAGGTCACTACCCAGACCGGTTTCGACTTTTATTGAGGTCTACCTACTCATCATGAGTAGGTAGACCTGGATAATACCAAGGTTTAAGTGAACCAAACTTACATACCTTTACTACAGGAATTGCCAGAAAGGTGTACCCATATATTATTACTACGACAAAGAGCCAAGAGGCTATTTTTCCAGCAGCATAAACTAAGTTAAGGGGATAATAAATCCCTCATTATTTTAAAGCCTGATACGAAACTCGGTTACAGTGTTAGGAAAAAGAAAACCAAGACGTCCTCTTAAACGATTCAACGATGACTTCTAAGGCCGTAACAGGCCATGCTAGGCCTAAATCCTTGATATGCATGATGATGATGACGACGACGACGAAACTCAGAGATCGAAATCTAAGAGTTTCGTGCCAAAGAATATAATGTAAAACAGTAATACATCTCCTAGGAGCTGTGTTTAATATTAGGAGAAAATATTAAGGATAGTGATGGAGCTTGCTCCACCTTTGCTCCGAGTTGCCCTAGTGTTATACTACCAGGTGTTGACTTACGCTTAGACTTGCCGACATTTCTTCGGCATGAAAGATTTCGATCTCAGTTTCATATCCAACTTCAAAATAATGAGGGATTTATTATCCTCTTAACTTAATTTATGCAGCTGGAAAAATAGCCTCTTGGCTCTTTATCGTAGATTTAATATTATTTATTAATATATTAATTTCTAGCTTGGGACAACAGTTTTTAATTGCCAAACCGATTGTCGTATGTACCTTGTATTCCTGTTCTTTGATTTGCTTATTTCCACACGATGGTGTACTGTTATTTTCAGTATGAAATATCTGTACTTTCATTAAAGTTAATTACTTTGGTTATCATGTAATTTGTTGTTTATAACTATAACATGTTTTATTCAGGTTACAGTGATCAGGGGAAGGAAAGGAGTGGGGATGGTATAACTCTGAACACTAGAATAAACTTGTTCATTGGATAGCAAGTTAAAGCAGAGTGAAGTGAGGAAATTTCAAAATGAGAAACTGGACAATGAGACTTGAGCCTATGGTCTAACAGTGGTATCACAAACACAAATTTCTTCCTTAATTCTGGATGTAGAGTGATTTTACAAGGCAATCAGAAATTGCAGATAGATGACTCGCACGTGTAACACAGTAAAAATTACCTTGCTATACAGAGTGTGCGCAAAGAACAATAAGGAATTTAAATAAAGGAAACAGTAGAGCACGTGTTACATTGGAATATCTCTCTCTCTCTATACACAC